>NW_017677497.1:23077-29934 GCF_001879085.1 Nicotiana attenuata
TTAATTTGCCTACATATTAATATTTTTCGACAAATAGTGTATTTATAGTCCTACATTGAATTTTTATTTATTGCTGAAGTTTGAATTTGCACTATGTAATTCGCTCCGGACTTAGCTCCCATTTGGTCATTAGATTTTGTCTTTTCATTTTTTTTCAAATTTTTTTTGAAAATATTATTTGTTTATGAAATATGATTATGTTTGAAAAAATAAATTAAAAAATTTTCAAGTTCCCAAAAACTGATTTAGGACAGTTTTTGGGTGGAATTTTTTCTTCCACTCATAAAACTTCAACTTTTTTTTCAAATAAAATGCTTGTCCAAACACAACTTCAAAAACTCGTTTTTCAAGTTTCAATCAAATTTATGTCCGAACGCTAGCTTATAAATAGCAATTGTCAAATACAACTTATAAATCGTAATTAAATGCGACATCTAAAGAGGAATGATTAAGAGCCCGTTTGGATTAGCTGATTTGAAGTAGTTGATAAGCATTAGGTGCTGAAAAGCACTTTTAAGTGCTGAAACTGATTTAATAAATAAGCAGTTACATGTTTGGATACAAGTGCTGAAATTGATAATAAGCTGTTGCAGTAGTTGAGAAAAAAGTGCTGATGAGCTCTTTTTCTGTTAAAATGACTTAAATAACCTTAGAACTGTTTACACTTATAAGGGCATAATTTCTTCAAAATTGTAGATTCCAGATCGATTCAAATACAAAATATTCTATTTGTCATTTTATTCTAAATACAATTGTGCTTAGATAAGAAAACTTTTATGATAAATAAAATTTATTTTATGATAAGCATATAATCATAAGTTATAATAATTAATAAATTGACAAAATTTTCTAAGTAAAAAATAAACCTAAATAAATATTTGAAGAGAAACAAACACTGTCTTCATCACCACAACACTTAGAAAGCAATACACCAAAAATTTGATATGTCCTCATGTCACTACCCGGATTTCCCCACAATCGGGAGTCGTGATGGCGCCTACTGTCGGAGCTAGGCAAGCCAAACATTTAAACATTTTCGGATAATAACATAACAATAATAAAATAACGAGTCTTTAAATAAATGCGAAAGTCTTTTAAAACATAAATAACCGAAAACCCGAACTGCGGAAGTCTAATATTTCACTATCCAAGACTGGAGTCGCTATCTCACGAACTACTAAAGAGTGCTACAAACAAGTCTAAATAGAAATACATAAATGTCTGTCTCGGTACAATGAAAACAAACTGAAACATAAAAAGGGACTCCGGCCTGCGAACGCCAGCTAGGCTACCTCGTAAGTCCCTGGACTGAAGTCAGCTCCCGATCGATATCCTACTGCTGTGGTCCAAAAGCTGCTTCGGTACCATGATCTGTGCAAAAGAGCACAGAAGTGTAGCATCAGCACAACCGACCCCATGTGCTGGTAAGTGCCTGGCCTAACCCCGGCGAAGTAATGACGAAGCTAGACAAGACTACCAAATCGACCTGTACAGTTCAATGTATATATATGCAATACAAGGAAAGAGTACAGAAATTAAACAGTTAAGAGCGAGGGAAGCATACTATGGGGGAGTACAGTCCGGATATAAAGTCAACAATTTAAATAAGAAACAAGGCAATAACAATAATTAATGAGAGCAGGAAAATCAACAGTTGCACGGCATCAACCTTCGTGCTTTCCCTCACGTAACTCTCATATCATGGCACGGAATGATCCTTCGTGCAAATATAATCAAAACATGGCACAGAATGACCCTTCGTGCAAATATAATCAAAACATGGCACGGAATGACCCTTCGTGCAAATATAATCAAAACATGGCACGGAATGACCCTTCGTGCAAATATAATCAAAACATGGCACGGAATGACCCTTCGTGCAAATATAATCAAAACATGGCACGGAATGACCCTTCGTGCATTATCACTCTTCCTTACCCAAACAGTAATCACAACCAAACGAGGCGAGGGGATAAACAAATAATAAGAAGTGTCCCGGCAAGGGAATTACACAATTATCAGCTAAATCCCGGCAAGGGAGCAACAACAATACTCTCACATCCCGGCAAGGGAGATAATCAATGTACTCAAACCATCCTGGCTAGGGATTATTCATATCACTTTCTATTTCTTTCATTTCTTACTCAATAGTCTTCTTATCATTCGAGCCAACGCTCCAAAGAATTTACAATTCATAATTAGTCCTCATACGCTTCACATTGCATAGAATTCATCAATTAACATGGAAGAGTCATAACAATATCAGGATAAGTACATACAAGGACCCACGGTCATGCTAGACACCGGTGTATAGATACTCGTCACCATGCCTATACACCGTACTCGATTCATTTAGCAATTAGCAAATAATAACACTCTAATCCTATTCCCTCAAGCCAGAGTTAGATCAAACACTTACCTCAAATGCTCCAAAGAATAGCAATCAATCCTCAAATACCGCCTTTCCTCTACAATCCGACTCAGAAACAATGATATCTAGGCATAATTAATTCAATGGTATCAATAAAGACTCAATGGAAACATCCCATAGCCTAGATATGAATTTCCTAGCATTCTTCCAAAAATACCAAAATTCGACACCGGGCCTACATGGTCCAAACACGAGGCTCGGACCAAAACCTAGTCACCCATAACCCCACGAGTTCAAATATATAATTTGTTTTAAGATTCGACCCCAAATTGAGGCTGAATCACCCAAAATTCTCAAAAACCTAACTCTACCCAAAACCCTTAGTTTACACCCTAAATTACATGTTTTAGGTCTAGGAATTTGATAAATGATGATAGAAAATGAAGAAAACGAGTTAGATAATACTTACCCAAGAAGCTTTGGTGAAGAAAAGCTCTAAAGATCGCCTATGGGCTGTGGAGAAGATGAGTTCGTGTGAAATATGGACTAAATCCCGAAGCTACTGTTTCTGTAATTTTAACAAAATCACTGGGCGTTTTTTACCTTCGTGTTCGCGACAGGGGTGTTGCGTTTGCGAAGAAAGAGGACTGGGAACATCGCGTTCGCGGAAGACTTATCGCGAACGCGTAGAAGGGGAAAGGCTGGGTCCAGGACTCGTACTATGCGAACGCGAGATGGGGTACGCGAACGCGATGAAGAAGAGGCTGTTACTACGCGAATGCGAGGATTAGTTCGCGAACGCGATGAAGGAATTACTGGGGGTCCTGAGTTGGCTTACGCAATCGCGTATGGGGTAACGCAAACACGATGAAGGGAAGGCTAAGGCTATGCGTACGCGAGCTGAAGGACGCGATCGCGAAGAAGGAAAGCACTGTGTAAAAATTGTAGAAAATCTGCTACTTTTTCTAAGTTCAAAAATAACCCGAACACCTCCGAAAATACTCCCGAGCCCTCGGGGTTCCTAACCAATCACACACACATTTACTCAACAACATCCTACGAACTTACTCGAGCGATCAAATCGCCAAAACAACATCAAAATCAATGAATCAAACCTCAAAATCATCATTTTTCATTCTAATCTTCATAAACTTCAAACTTTAGAAATTTAGGTCCGAAACACGTCAAATGACGTCCGATTTCGACCAAACTTTACAGAAAGCGCTTATCACATATTTAAGACTTGTTCCGGGCGTGGGAACCAAAATACGAGCCCGATACCATAGTCTTTTAATCAATTTTTCCTTTCCATTTTTCTTAATATAATCAGAAAAATAATTTCATAGAAAAATTCTTTTCTCGGGCTCTAGACCTCGGATTTCGACTCCGGGCACATGCCCGAGTCCCATATTTTCCTACGGACCCTCCGGGACCGTCAAATCACGGGTCTGGGTCCGTTTACCAAAAATGTTGACCAAAGTCAACTTTAATCATAATAATATTAAAATTCATAAATTTTTTCATAGAATTCATATTTAAGCTTTCCGGCTATGCGCCCGGACTGCGCACGCAAATCGAGGCAAGTAAAAATGAGGTTTTCAAGGCCTCGGAAGCACGGGATGAATGAGAAAACAGGTGATGACCCTTTGGGTCGTCACATTCTCCACCTCTAAAACAACCGTTCTTCCTCGAACGAACAAAAGAAAGAAGTACCCGAGTCGGGAAATAGATGAGGATAACGGCTCCGCATATCAGACTCGGACTCCCAGGTTGATGCCTCAGGAGGCTGACCTCTCCACTGGACACGCACTGAAGGAAAACTCTTCGACCTCAACTGTGGAACCTGCCGGTCTAGAATAGCTACCGGCTCCTCCTCGTAGGACAGATCCTTGTCCAACTGGACAGTGCTGAAATCTAACACGTGGGCTGGATCGCCGTGATACCTCCGAAGCATGGACACATGAAACACTGGATGCACGGCTGACAAGCTAGGCGGCAAAGCATGTCTGTAAGCCACCTCTCCCACACGATCGAGAATCTCAAATGGGCCAATGAACCTAGGGCCAAGCTTGCCCTTCTTCCCAAATCTCATCACGCCCTTCATAGGCGACACTCGGAGCAAGACCCACTCACCAACCATGAAAGCTATATCTCAAACCTTACGATCCGCATAACTCTTTTGCCGCGACTGAGCCGAACGAAGCCTGTCCTGAATGATCTTGACCTTATCCAAGGCCTCCTGAACTAAATCTGTACCCAATAACCGAGCCTCTCCCGGCTCAAACCATCCGACTGGAGACCGACATCGCCTACCATACAACACCTCATATGGAGCCATCTGAATGCTGGACAAGTAGCTGTTGTTGTAGGCGAACTCTGCTAAAGGCAAAAACTGGTCCCACGAGCCTCCAAAATCAATGACACAGGCTCGGAGCATATCCTCCAATATCTGAATAGTCCTCTCGGACTGGCCGTCCGTCTGAGGATGGAATGCTGTGCTCAACTGAACCTGGGTGCCCAACTCCTGCTGAACTGCCCTCAGAAGCGCGAGGTAAACTGCGTACCCCGGTCCGAAATGATAGATGCCGGCACCCCATGAAGGCGAACAATCTCTCGGATGTAGATCTCAGCTAACCTCTCCGATGAATAAGTGGCTGCAACAGGAATAAAATGCGCTGACTTGGTTAGCCTATCAACAATGACCCAAATAGCATCAAACTTCTTCCGAGTCATCGGAAGTCCAGTAACGAAATCCATGCTAATCCTCTCCCACTTCCACTCGGGAAGCTCAATTCTCTAAAACAAACCACCAGGCCTCTGATGCTCATACTTGACCTGCTGACAGTTCAAACATCGGGCCACATTAGGCACACAAACTCGCCCCAACAACCTCAGAACACCATCATCATCTAAGGTCACCTTCGTGGCACCTCCATGCTGCATCGTGTCTCTCAGGACACACAAATGGGGATCATCAAACTGCCGATCACGGATACGCTCCAATAATGAAGAACGAGCGACTGTACAAGCTAACACTCTGCTAGGCTCAGAAATGTCCAACCTCACCAATTGATTGGCCAGGGCCTGAATATCCAAAGCAAGCGGTCTCTGGCTGACCGGAACATAAGCAAGACTACCCATGCTGGCGGACTTCCTACTCAATGCATCAGCCACCACATTGGCTCTCCCCGGGTGGTACAAAATAGTAACATCATAATCCTTCAATAGCTCCAACCACCTCCTCTGCCTCAAGTTTAACTCCTTCTGCTTGAACAAGTACTGCAGACTCTTGTGATCAGTGTACACCTCACACGTCACACCATATAGGTAATGCCTCCAAATCTTCAAAGCATGAACAATGGCTGCCAACTCGAGATCATGAACCGGGTAATTCTTCTCGTGGATCTTCAACTGCCTCGAAGCATAAGCAATGACTCTGCCATCCTGCATCAATACCGCACCAAGCCCAATACGGGAAGCATCACAATACACTGTATAGGGTCCTGAGCCTGTGGGCAAAACCAATACCGGTGCCGTAGTCAGAGCTATCTTGAGCTTCTGAAAGCTCGCCTCACACTCATCCGACCATCTGAACTAGGCACCCTTCTGGGTCAATCTGGTCATCGGGGCTGCAATAGATGAAAACCCCTCCACGAACCGACGATGGTAACCTGCTAACCCCAAGAAACTCCGAATCTCTGTAGCGGATGCTGGTCGAGGCCAGTTCTTGACTGCCTCAATCTTCTTCGGGTCCACCTGAATACCCTCTGCTGATACAACATGACCCAGAAATGCAACCGAACTCAACCAGAACTCGCACTTCGAGAACTTAGCATATAACTGACTATCCTTCAGAGTCTGAAGCTCTGAGGTGCTGCTCGTGCTCCTCCTGGCTGCGGGAGTACACCAGAATATCATCAATAAAGACTATCACGAACATGTCCAAATATGGCCTGAACACTCGGTTCATCAACTCCATGAATGCTGCTGGGGCATTGGTCAACCCAAACGACATGACCAAGAATTCATAATGCTCGTACCGAGTGCGGAATGCTGTCTTAGGGACATCGGATGCCCTAATCCTCAGCTGATGGTAGCCAGATCTCAAGTCTATCTTTGAAAACACCTTTGCACCCTGAAGCTGGTCAAACAAATCTTCAATCCTCGGCAGTGGATACTTGTTCTTTATTGTCACCTTGTTCAATTGCCGGTAATCAATGCACATCCTCATCGATCCATCCTTTTTCTTTACAAATAACACTGGCGCACCCCAAGGAGAAACACTAGGCCTGATAAAACCCTTCTCTAGCAAATCTTGCAACTGGTCCTTTAACTCCTTCAACTCTGGCGGGGCCATGCGATACGGCGGAATAGAAATGGGCTGCGTGCCGGGGGCCAGATCAATACAAAAATCAATATCACTGTCGAGCGGCATACCCGGCAGGTCTGAAGGGAAAACCTCGGGGAACTCCTGAACAATAGGAAC
>NW_017677498.1:0-20330 GCF_001879085.1 Nicotiana attenuata
AGAAGAGAGATTTACAAAACCCACAGAACAGTACCTGTGATACTGTATCGGAAGCCTCAAAAGCCTCGGGCCTGGCTGGAAGGCATAACATCGGGGCTGGGCCCCACCACCCTGAACTACATCTCTGGGACGGCCTATCTGCTGGCATTGGCCCCACCTCTCTTAGCGGCCTGAAGCTCACCTCTAAATACCTCTACCTCCACCTCTAGCAACCTCTACCCCCACCTCATAAGCCTGGCTGGGCGGGCTGTGGAACACTTCGGTGCTGAACAGGCACGGGAACCCTGGCTTTACAGCTAACTCGGTGCTCGAGGGCAATACCTAGCAAATGTGCCTTGTGTCACCACAAGTAAAACAAGCCTCGGCTGCTGGGACTGACGACCTGGAAACTCTGAAGCGGCGGTGCGCTAATAGGAGCTGGTGGTGCAACTGTATGACTTACGGCAGAATACTGGCATATGATTACACGGCCACCTGAAAGCATCCGTGAGAAACCTGAAGTGCTGACTGAAAAGGCCTAAGGAGGATGGCCTCTACCATTCCAAACGCCCTACCTCAGACGAGGTACCATGATCGGCCTGAATGACGAGGCCTCTTGGTCAAACGCCCTGACCACTCCTACGACAAAACCATCTCAAACTCTCCTGGCCCACATGGCCGGCCTCCTGAAAAAAAATCTCACTCCGCAGTCTCCTTGGCATCTGAAGTCGAATAGGCTGGATAAGTCTCTCAATAAACATCCTCACCATCTCTCCTCTGTGGGAAGTATGATAAGAGCATATGCGGGCCAATCGATGACATCTGGTCTCATACTGAGTAACGGTCATAAACCCCTGCTGGAGACGCTCAACTGCTCCGATAGGCCTCTCTCTGAGTGATGGAGAGAAACTTTCTCCAAAAATAGCTGAGTAAACTGCTCCCAAAGTCAAAAACTGGTGATCCGGCTGGTCTAGCCAAGCAATAATCTCTCCACCAAGTCTTGGTGGATCCAAACAAGCAAAAAGTAGCAAAATCGACCCCATTGGTCTCCACTATCCCATGTTCCCTGAGAACCTCATGACAACTGTCCAAATAATCCCGGGGATCCTCAGAAGCTGTACCACCAAGAGTAGTAGTGAAGAGCTTGGTGAAACTATCCCACTTCCACAAAGCCTGCGCGAAGAACGTTAGCTCATCTAACACGGGTCTGTGCTTTGCTGCTCGCTGAACGTAGCGGTACGTGACCTCACCATTCGCGAAGCGAACAAGAGTGGAAAGTTCAACTAGTATTGAGAATTCAAGTCGTACGACAGGAAAAGAATGGATGTGAAGTTTTTTCCAAACTCTGTAGCCTCTATGGAAATAAATAAGAACGTCTTCTCTGTAACCGATCTTCAGACCCTACTAAGCTTGTCTGTGAATTGTGAGACCCATATAACCTAGAGCTCTGATACAACTTGTCCACGACCCGGATTTCCCAACCCTCGGGAGTCGTGATGGCTGCACTAAATGTGAAGCTAGGCAAGCTGAATACTTATTAAATTACCTTTTTACCCATTTTATACTCTTTAACAATTAAAATAATAATGTGCAAACATCTGGAAATTTAAAATACGCGGAAGAGAAGCAATAGAATATCTGAACATGTATCCAAAATAACTGTTTGAGCCTCAACTACCCAGAACTGGTGTCCATAAATTTCACAAACGTCTAAGAATTTACTACATACAAAGTCTGAAAAATAAACGATACACTGGCATCTGACTTAAGGGAAATGAACAGGAATAAAGGGATAGTAGGGAAACGCCAGGGCGTGCGGCCTGCAGGTCTAAACCTTGGATCTCCGCGTGGACTGAAGGTAGTCACTCAATCTAGGTCCAAAGTCAAACAGCACTGGGATCTGCACAAAAGAGTGCAGAGTGTAGTATCAGCACAACCGACCCCATGTGCTGGTAAGGTGCCTAGCCTAACCCCGGGCGAAGTAGCGAAGAGGCTAGGAACCAGAATTACCAAATAACGCTATACGGTTAAAACCATATACAGCGGAAATAGAAACAGATAATTACAACTTAAAGTTGGCGGGGGAAACATGTACGGGGGAGTAACAATAAAAGCAGAACGACTTAGAGAAACATAAGAAATGCTCTAAATCGTTACCAGGCAACAAAGGAAATAGAAGAACGGGCACACCAAGTAATACCGTTGGAAGGCGTGCACCCGATTCCCATTAGATATGATACCGTTGCACGCAATGCAACCCGCTCCCAATTTCCGTACATTATCGTTGTAGGCGTGCAACCGTTCCCATTTCAATATATCACCGTTGCAGGCGTGCAACCCGCTCACCATTTTCATATATTACGTTGCAGGCGTGCAACCCGCTCCCATTTCAACAATATTAACCGTGGCAGGAGTGGCAACCCGCTCCCATTTCACAATATTACGTTGTAGGAGTGCAACCCGCTCCTATTCTATTATCAACACCATCAAAAGAATCCCGGCAAGGGAACAATAATATTAAAACAGCATCCTGGCATAGGGAACAAATAATGATAAATAACTTCCCGGCAAGGGAACTATAAGATAATAATACGCCGGCAAGGGAACAATAATAATAATAACATCACCCGAAGTGAACAATACTATAACAATCTCATATGAAGCGCAATAAAACCCACAACGGAGGCATAATAATTTCCAATACAAGACTCACGGGCCATGCTTGACACCGACGTATAGAAACTCGTCACCATGCCCTATACGTCGTACTCCACAATTAACCACGTAACAAATAAGATCGACTCCTAATCCTCCAGCTAAGGTTTAGACCAAACACTTACCTCGATGTCACGAACACAATTCCACGTCTGCAACTATCGCTTTACCCTTGATTTCACCACCAATTCGCTTCGTATCTAGTCACAAGTTAACTTAATTACATCAATAAACCGTTAAATGAATCAATTCCAATGCAATGAAAATGAATTTTCCAAAGTTTTACCCAAAAAGTCAAAAATTACCCCGGGCCACATGGTCAAACGCCGAGGTTCGACACGCAAAAACCCGATTACCCATTTTCCCCACGAACCAAATATATAATTTGTTTTGAAATCGGCACTCAACTCAAGGTCCCAAATCCCCAATTTTTGAAAAAACCTAGGTTCACCCAAAACAGCCTCCAATTTTCCCCATGAAAAATCATGATTTTTAAGTTGAAATCATGTAAAAGATTTGATGATTGAAGGAAACAAGTTAAAATTGACTTACAACGATTTTGGAAGGAAAGTTTGTTCTTTGAAAATCGCCCTAGGGAGTTTATGTTTTGAAGAGATGTGAAAAAATGGTTTGATTTTCGCTAAGTTATAAAAATTTTGCAGGTTGCAGTTATGGGAATTGCGAACAGGGTTCGGCAATTGCGAACCCTTCAGAAAATTTGGAACTTTCGCATTTGCGAACACAATATGTCGCATTTGCGATACACTCAGCATTCCAGCCATCATGCGCATTTGCGAGAGGTATTACGCAAATGCGAAATCGCATTTGCGAGAATACAGTCGCATTTGCGACAGTTCAGGGCTGCCAGGGTCCACTTTTGCATTTGCGCAAGGTTTGTCGCATTGCGAGCTCGCTTTGCGAAGCCCTGGCAGACCTGATCACACCAGCTGACGGATCTGCAATTTTCCACGTTCTAGAATCACCCCGTGGCCTATCCAAAACTCACCCGAGCCCTCGGAGCTCCAAACCAAAACCATGCACACGCACCTAAAAAACACTCATAACGTACTCGCTCGTGGCATTCAAAATCACTAAACATAACATCAAAACTATGAAATTAAGCATCAAAATCAATGAAATTTTCTTAAGAACTTCAATTTCCCATTTTTCTTCAAAAAAACGATCCGATTACGTCGTTTCAAGTCCGTTTTTTTACCAAATTTCACAGAACTTATTCTAAAATCACATATAAGACCTGTCCCCGGATACGCTGGAACCAAATAACGTGGCCCGATACGTCAAGTTTCCCAATCAACAAATTTCATTTCCAAATCTCATAACTAATTTCAGAAATAAATTTTGCTTTAACCAATTTAATTTCTCGGGCTTGGCGACCTCGGGAATTCGCCTTCCAGGCATACGCCCAAGTCCATTAATTTTTCCTACGGACACAACTCCCGGGAGCCGTGCCCCAAATCACGGGTCCCGAAAAAGGTTTTTTTTTTTTCCGTTTAACCACCCAAAATGTTTGAACCCGGAAGTCAACTTAATTCATTTTATAGTCAAAATTTATCATTTTTCACAGATTTTCACATATTGGCTTTTCAGCTACGTGCCGGACTGTGCACGTAAATCGAGGTGAGACAGAAAGAGGTTTTTTAAGGCTCGAAATGCAGAATTTACTTTTAAAACCTGTGACTGACCTTTTGGTCATCACACTAATTCTCATGCTTTTGCCGGAGAGTTCTGGTAGTAAGATGAGGTGGAAGATGAGAGAGAGAGAGTGGGAGAATAGATATGGGGTAGGGGATGGATTTGAACGTATCCCCTTCTTTCAACTGGATGGAGAATAGAGGGAAGGAATACATTAAAACATATCCCTTCCCCTTCAACTAGATGGATTTGATGCTTTGCGGAGAGTGCTTGTAGTCAAGATGAAGGTGGAATACGAGAGAGAGAGAGAGAAGGGGGGGCGGAGGGGAAGAGATAGGGGGAGAATAGATATGGGGTAGGGGATACGAGAAATTTGAGGGATAGGAGAAATTTTGAGTGGAGAGAGAAAAAATAATACAAAGCTTTATGGCTTAAAGGGTTAGGAGGTGACCATTAAATAGATATTTGGTGCTATAAAAAATTAAAGGATAGCTATGGAATATAAATTTTTTTAAAAGGGTATTTATTTAAAATAAATAAGGTATCAACCTTTGCCTATAGGAGGTAATATTAGCTGTTTGCCTTAATGGACGGGCCCTTTGAGCTTTAATTTGGTCCTGATGTCGTTTAAATGTTCATTGATTTGCCAGGGTTTTAAGGTCCATTTGACATAGAGTTTGTATTATTGCACCTTATATGTATCTTTGGTGGTATCTATGATCTTTGTTTGTGTTTGTTTTTCTATAACTATGTCTTAATGGTACGCGCTTTGCACGGGTACCTATGTCAGTGAATATACGATCTTTTAGAAAATTATGTTTGTACTATTAAACTATTGTAATGTTTGGTATTAAAAAATAAAAATTATTTTAATACCCCTTAAAAATAGTAATAGTTTCAGTTGAACAAGGCTTATCTGCTAAAACAATTTCCATGTTAATTTTTTTTTCTATCTTATTTTTATTTTTTTTCATCCCAAATACTATTCTTATGCAAACAAAATTAGGCCATCCTAAAGAAGTTTGTCAATTAAAAAATAATTTTAATGTATACGAAGAATTTATAAGTAATTGAATTGGGATTTTTTTCCTTAATAATTTGGCCCTTGACATAAAGAACCAATTTATTTTTGTTTGATTCAATTCTTAAATTAAGCTCATCCTAAGTTTTCGATAATTAATTAATAACATGAAAGGGATTACAATTATGTGTCGTCCAAATATGAAAATAATTATATAAGGTAAATTAAAATTTAATTATTTAAAGTATTGTGAATGCTAAAACTTCTACAACTAATTCAAATAAAATTTATTTTTCATAAGAATATAAAAATATACATTAAAACTTGTCAACTTAGTTTAAATAAAAAAAATAAATTGTAATTAAGTTCCTTAAAATGATAATTATTTTATCTTATTTAGCTATTCAATAAGAAGAAGAAAAATCTATTCTATAAGTGTTTCACATCATCTTTCGTCAATATATAAACTTAAAAATTGATTCAGTATATAAATTGTAAATATTTTCAATTTCACAAGTTACCATACTTCTTTTACAGTTTAAGCAAGAAAAATATAATCATGAAACTATTCTAAGGATTTTTTTTTTTTTGGAAATATGTATAATCGTAGTTCATCTAGAAAGACATCTACTGTTTAGATAAATATAGCAATAATTGACTCGTACATAACTTAATATGTAATTTAATCAGATATTATATTGCTGGAGGAAAACATTGAACCGTAATTGCAGAGATCTAGTTTAAATTTTTTAATAATTTAATTTATAAAAATCGTGAAATGTGCTTAAAGACTGTTTTCAAATGTAAGAAAAGGTTGAATTCCATACCATGTCAAGGTCGGAATAAATAATTACCATGGTCAAGGTGGCCGATATGCTTTAAACCTTTAATTATTTGGATATAAATTTTATGAAATTCTTGTTGGGTTCATTGTTATAAAAATGCTTTTTTTGCATAAATATACGATTTTGTGGGTTTAATCTATTTTTTAACTGAAGATTCACATACACAGTTCCTAAATATTAGAAATTCTTACATAATTCAAACAATGAAAAGATTTAATAACTAAATTATAGGAATTTTAGAATCCTATATATTAGGAAACAATAAATTTATATTTTTTTTTCAATTGTAAAACTCTATTTTAAAGGGCAAAAAAGGCGAACGATATTTCGCTAAGGGCTTCGTGCTTTTAATATAGTATATAATTTAATCTCGAATAACTTGAAAGCAATTGTCAAGCTGAGAACTGAATTTTGATTAAGTTGCTTATGCTAAACATGTAAACGGACCATGCGATATACATTATTAGGGCACCAATCAAAAGAAAAAAACGGGAAAAACATATTACTTTCCCCGTTTCAATCTATAATGAATTTACTTAGTAAACTTATCCGCTTCGCGCGATTAATAAAATTATCATTATATTAATTTTTTTTATTAGTAATAGCTTTTAAAAATTCCAAAAAAAAAAGTTTGTTAAGATCTAATTTTAAACGTTTCCATTTTTTTATATCTTGTTAGACAATGGAGTGCTTCATGATCTGCCTGAGGATTACAAGAAACACTGGTCCCGTGGAGTTTTATGCCTCCTATGGAGCCCTCAGACTGCTCACCACTAAGCGCAACAAAATATTTTTGCGAATATTGTCTTTGGTTCGGGGAAGCAGGTGTTTTGCAGCAATGACACTATCCAATGAGTTTCTACTTCCCAGATTATCTTGTCTGGTTCACAAAGGAAGAGAAATTCATTTTCTTTTATTTCTTTGCATGAAGTATGGCGAAAAATTACTTTATTAGATCTTGGTAGCAGTGCAAAGGCAATAAAAGAGACATATTTTCTCCGTCTTTGTCTAATTTAGAAGTAATTTAAAAAATTAAAAAAGTCAATATATGGAGTTCCTCTTTTGCCTTTTCTCGTGTCTAGCTTCCAAAGGAAATGACCCTTTTTTCGCCGGTTTCACATCCTAATTTTTTTCCCTAAAAAAAAGGGGGCCTCAATTTATTTTATCTATAATTAAGGTCTCTTAATTTTTTAAAGGTCTTAGCTTTTTGGGATTAGATTAATGCCTTATTAGCAGTTAGCAAATCAATTACTAGCAATCCAAGGATTTGTTCGCAAAAGAATAGCTTCTGGGTACGTTTTGTTACGTTAACTTGTCCACTTAAAACAAATTATAAGTTATACAGATATGTTAACAACACTTCGCTTGCGCAAGTTATAATGCCTTTGCTTAGTTTCTAAGAAATGGCAGAACTAACAATTCACAAAATTAATTTAATCTTATTCCATAAGTCATATTAAACATTTGATTTAATATCAATGAATTCTTACCCACTCTTAGGCAAAATATGACAAATCTCATACCCCAACTCTCCAAGGACGTTAATAGAAACAAAATGAGGGAGCCCTCCACTATCGTTCGTTCTTCCTTTCTTTTTTTTCGTTTTTTCTATTCCACGTTCTTTCTTTTCTTCCGTCCCCTTTTTACTTTATTTTTATTTTTTTTTTATTTTTTTTTTTTCAATTTTTTTTTCTTTCGTGTCAATTTTCTAATAAAATCCAGAATCAACCTTGTAAAATCTGCAGAATCCTTTGCGTCAAAAATCACTCTAATCTGCATCATCGCAGAAATTTATCCTTAATACAAATACATCTCTTTAAAATTTCATATAAAATCCCCACTGAAGAATTGAAGAAATGAAACCAAAAAACTTAAACAGATTCAATACAAAAACGTTATCATATTTTAACGTCAATGCCAAAACCCTACAACGTATTCATTAAGTTAGACCAATCGAGCACATACCGTTCGGAAATTGGAGCGTTCCATATTGCAAAAGCTATGAGGAAACTCTTGTTAAAGTTAATTCATTTGAATCATCGACATCTTTGTTCCCTTATTTTTGCAATCTGCATAAGCTTTTTTTCAAAATCTGATGTTTCTTTCAGATGGATCAGGAAATCTCCTTAAGATGTGAATAAACAAATAATATGAATTGCATATAAAAAATAATTATGAAATAAACTCAAATCGACTAAATTCCTGTATTATATAAGAAAAAGAATAGGTACATGCATGTGGTAAATCCAATGAGTGAATAAGCCGCTGTAGCACCATCCATGGCTATAAAAAAATGAGAGTTTTACTAAGAAGAGCCAACTCATTCATGTATTGACTAATGAGAATGCTTGAAATGGAGGAAATTGACTAACTTCCTATATATTTAACACTTAATAATAGGTCCAATCATGAATATCTGTCCGTTAGAGATGGTTTTAACGTGTTGTACGTTTCCGAACTGATGTGTCTCTATAACGTTAGGAAACGTTTGGTTCCATAAATTTAAATTAAACAGTTTTAGTTTCATAGATAAAGTCGTTTAACAATAGAAGAAAATCAAAAAAATGGAGAAAAAAGCATCAATAAGATTCCAAGTCAAAGAAACATGCACATCACCTTGCCAAGTCCAACTTTTATTATATATAGATTTTGACGAGACTGAGGACATAGTTTAAAAAATAAAAGATGAACTTTGGATCTTTGTAAACATTGTAATTTTTTACCCCCCGAAAATTACACATTCTTAGTGCTTATATATATTTTTGGTCTAATTTGCTACTTTTTACTAATTTTGGCTCTTTTGGCTTTGTCTTATTTTAAAAAATCAAAAACTGCAAAAATATTTTTTCTTCAATTTATGCTAGTTGATATTTTGTCCTAGTTATTTTTACCTTGAAAAATATATAAAATAGCCTTTGAAATTTTATTTTCCAAAAGATGAAGAAGAAAATTTCAAAAAAAGAATAATTTACTTAAAGTTTAGTTTTTGAAGTTGCAGTCTTTTAATAAATATGAGTAGTACTAAATTTTTTTTGATTTTGTTATTTTATTTTATTTTTGAAGTTATTTCCTATTATTTAAATAATTAGTTTTTTTTTTTGTTAACTTCGCGAAAAAAAGAAAGGAAAGAAAAATTAACAAAAAAAACAAAAAGAAGGAAGAACGTGAATAATGAAATGCAAAGGCAAAAGTTGATAGGAAAATTCAAACTTTCCCTTTTTCCGCTCTGTCAACGTTGCCTTTCTCTTAATCTTATACTATAGTCGTACCCCCGCCGATGCGCGGTTCCGGTATTAAACAAATATTATTTAAATTAAATCCTAATCGGGCTTGTTTGAAACGTATCAAGTCGTATTACTTTAATAAATTAATATTATCATCTTATTGTTCACATACATATACCATAATATTTAAATATCTCCTTTCTAAACTAAATAAACTAGCAACTTATTTGAAGAACCAATATTATTGAAGAACTATATTGATTATATGTAAAATATTTTTTTTTCTATATATTAATTATACGATATCCATGTTTTAGTAAGTAAACATTGTTAATAAAAAATTTATTAGGCATATTCTTTGTTTAATATTTTGTCAGATCTGCATTTAATTTTTGTTAATATGAGATAAGATATATTTTTATTAATCATTAAAAAATTAATTTAAATTTTATTCTGTTGTTCTCGTAATATTATCTGAATTTGATGAAATAAAATATTATTAAATTAAAGGACTTATAATAGTCATCGAATAATTTTTTGCTATGTATTTTTCTTATTATATTATCCAATATTTAGGTATAATTGCATTGTATATACATTGTTAATAAAAATATTTATTAGCAATATTAAATTTGTTTTAATATTTTTTGTCTGATCGCTTTTTTTTTGTAATATGAGATAAGATATATATTTTATTAATATTTAAGAAAATCAATTTAAATTTATTCTGTTGTTCTTCGATAATATTGTCCTGAATTTTGATGAATTAAAATATCTTACTTAAATATAAGGGACTTATATAGTCATCGAACTAATTTTTTGTTATGTTACTTTTTCTTTATTATATTGTATCCAATATTGTATATCATTGCATTGTTAATAGAAGTTTTAAATTGCATATAGTTTGTTTAATATTTTTGTCTACTAACTTTCTTTATATAATATATATATATTATATATTGTAAATTGACATATGAATTATTAATTAAAAAATTAATTTAAGTAAATAACTACTCTCATATATATACCACACACCACACTTACTTACCAACTATATTAGGAAGAATACTCTCCCACATTTATTTCGGTAGTTTTATTTTGTTTGTTATTTTTTTTTTTATTGTAAAATACATTTTAAAACTCCAATTTGAATGAGTAGAATATTGAACTATTAGATCGTATTACTTTAATAAATTTAAATTATCATCTTATTTGTCAAATACGATACACCCAATAATAAAATCTCTATTAAACTAAAAAGACTTTATATAGTTATTGAAGAACTTTTTTGTTTTATATTTTTCTTTATTATATTATGCAATATTTAGTAATTATACATTGTTAATAAAAATATTTATTAGCATATTACTTTGTTTAATATTTTTTGCCTGATCGCTTTTTTTTGTAAATATGAGAGAAGATATATATTTTATTATCTTAAAAAAATTAATTTAAATTTTATTCTGTTGTTCTCAATAATATTTCTGATTTTGTTGAATAATCTATTAAATTAAAGGGACTTATATAGTCATCGAATAATTTTTTTTTAAGTATTTTTCTTTATTATATTATCCAATATTTAGTATAATTGCATTGTTAATAGAAGCTTTTATTATATATATAGTTAAATTGACATATGAATTATTAATAAAAAACCAATTTAGTATAATAACTACTTCCATATATATATATACACACACACACTACTACAATTATATTAGGAAGAAATTACTCTCCAATTTAAATTGGTAGTTCTTTTTATTTTTTTGTTATTTTTTATTTCAAACACTCCAATTTGAATGAGTAGAATATTTTTTTGTATTTTTTTCGTTTTTTATTGATAATTAAGATATCTATATATATTCAAGTAATGAAACAATTAATTCAAAATTTAAAATTCAATAAAAAGTTAGTTAGAAAAGTAGTTTATTTTGTTTTAACAATGCCACTTGGCTTTTTGTGGTTAAACACTTGTCTTAATGTAGTGGTTTTGCTTCTCCTATTCTATAATAGATAGATATATAGATAGATGTTTATGTAATTATACATTGTTAATAAAAATATTTATTAGCATATTACTTTGTTTAATATTTTTGTCTGATCGTTTTTTTTTTTTTTTTGTAATATGAGATAAGATATATATTTTATTTATCTTAAAAAAATTAATTTAAATTTTATTCTGTTGTTCTCGGTAATATTATCTGAATTTTGATGAATAAAATATCTATTAAATTAAAGGGACTTATAAGTCATCGAATAATTTTTTTTGCTAGTATTTTTCTTTATTATATTATCCAATATTTAGTATAATTGAATTGTTATACATTGTTAATAAAAATATTTATTAGCATATTACTTTGTTTAATATTTTTGTCTGATCGCTTTTTTTTTTGTAATATGAGATAAGATATATATTTTATTAATCTTAAAAAAAATCAATTTAAATTATTATGTTGTTCTCGATAATATTATCTAAATTTTGATAAATAAAATATCTATTAAATTAAAGGGACTTATATAGTCATCGAATAATTTTTTTGTTATGTATTTTTCTTATTATATTATCCAATATTTAGTATATTGCATTGTTAATAGAAGTTTTAATTAGCATATTAGTTTTTTATATTTTTGTCTACTACTTTCTTTTTATATATATATATATATATATATATATATAATATATATATATATATATATTATATATTATATATATATATATATATATATATTGTTAAATTGACATATGAATTTTAATAAAAAATCAATTTAGTATAATAACTACTCTCATATATACACACAACACTACTACAAACTATATTAGGAAGAAATACTCTCCAATTTAAATTGGTAGTTTTTTATATTTGTTGTTATTTTTATTTTTTATTGTAAAATAATTTTAAAACTCCAATTGAATGAGTAGAATATTGAACTATTAGATCGTATTACTTTAATAAATTTAAATTATCATCTTATTTGTCAATACGATATACCAATAATAAACATCTTATTAAACTAAAAAGACTTATATAGTTATTGAAGAACTTTTTTGTTTTTATATTTTCTTTATTATATATGCAATTTTAGTAATTATACATTGTTAATAAAAATATTTATTAGCATATTACTTGTTTAATATTTTTGTCTGATCGCTTTTTTTTTGTAATATGAGAGAAGATATATATTTTATTAATCTTAAAAAAATCAATTTAAATTTTATTTTGTTGTTCTCGATAATATTATCTGAATTTTGATGAATAAAATATCTATAAAATTAAAGGGACTTATATAGTCATCGAATAATTTTTTTGTTATGTATTTTTCTTTATTTATATTATCCAATATTTAGTATAGCTGCATTGTTAATAGAAGTTTTTATTAGCATATTAGTTTGTTTAATATTTTTGTCTACTACTTTCTTTCTTTATATATAATATATATTATAT
The DNA here is from genome assembly GCF_001879085.1 of Nicotiana attenuata. Classification (NCBI taxonomy): domain Eukaryota; kingdom Viridiplantae; phylum Streptophyta; class Magnoliopsida; order Solanales; family Solanaceae; genus Nicotiana; species Nicotiana attenuata. The sequence goes on from NW_017677498.1 coordinate 12,881, forward strand.
ATATATAATATATATATATAATATATATATATATATTGTTTAAATTGACATATGAATTATTAATAAAAAACCAATTTTAGTATAATAACTACTCCCATAATATTACAACACACACTACTACAACTATATTAGGAAGAAATTACTCTCAATTTAAATTGGTAGTTTTTAAATTTTTTTGTTATTTTTGTTTTTTATTGTAAATAATTTTAAAACTCCATTTGAATGAGTAGAATATTTTTTGTATTTTCGTTTTTTATTGAATAATTAAGATATCTATATTTATTAATTCAAGTAGTGAACTAAGTTAAACCAATTAATTCAAAATTTAAAATTCACGTTCAATAAAAAGTTAGTTAGAAAAGTAGTTTATTTTGTCTTAACAATGCCACTTGGCTTTTTGTGGTTAAGACACTTGTCTTAATGTAGTGGTTTTGCTTCTCCTATTCTATATAGATAGATTTTTATTCAATTTATGATTATTTCTTTACCAATAGAATATTGCCACCTCACCTTCCTACAACAAACCTTATCAACAAAGATTCCTCACAAATAGGGGTGTTCACAAAAACCCGAAAAATGAACCAAACCGAAAACCAAACCAAACCGACCAAAAAAATTGATAATTTTTGGTTTTGAATTGTAAAAACCTATTAAATTTGGTTTGGTTTTCGTTTTAATCAGAAAAAACCGAAAAAACCCGAACCAAACCGACTATAGGAGTAGCTATTTCAAATTTATTATTACACATATATATATATATATATATGTATATTTTTTTACAAAGTTTCAAAAGTTTTATGGTAAATGTTAATAGTTTGCACTTTTAGTATAGTTCTTTACCTTTACATTCTAGTTTGATTGGTAGTTTTCTTTTGTTAAGTGTAAGAATCCATTTCGTGTTAAAAATAATATATTTTTAACTAAGTCCTTAAATTATTCATCACTATTTGATTCAATTATCATCAATATATCTTGGTAAATAATAGATTTATCAAAAGACAATTGATTTGATAGTGTTGTTGAAAATGTGGTCGCCGGAATATGTGTTTGGTAATGTATGTCTTATATTTAAGAAAAAACGACAAATAACCGAAAAACCCGAAAAACCAACAAAATCCGATATAAATCGAATCGAGAAAAAATCAACTTAATTGGTTTGATTTGGTTTGGTTCTAATATTTAAAAAACCAACTTACTTGGTTTGATTTTTTTTTAGAGAAAAACCGATCCAAACGAAACCATAAACACCCTACTCACAATGCACACACGGACCACCTGCGCGCACACAATTTATTTGGACTCACGTACATTGCATCTTTGTTTCAGAGGGGCCCCACACATTTTGGCCTTTTCTGCTCTTTCAAGTTGAGACCCTTTTCTTCTTAAGATACATATAGGCATGCCATACATATACACAGAGCAGAGAACGGACAGAGAGAAAAAAACGGGACACCTTCAAAAAAGGGAGATAATCTCCATCCATCTCTCTTTCCCCAAAATCCCAAAAAGAGAAGAAGCTAATTCCTCCAACAGAGAGCAACACAAGAGAGAATCGGCAGATCCCCCCACACTACCAAAAATTGGCCGGGAATCTCCAACTCCAAAATAGAAATCTAGTTCCATCCGTCGAGTTTGTCGGCACCGTCGAGCTCTATTCAGGTTCAAGGTTGTTCGCGTTTTCGATTCCGGCACATTGCTGGGCTTTGGTACTTGTTTGAGCAAAAAAGTATGAACTTTTTTGTTAAATTAATTGAATAAGAAGATAGGGGCTAAATCCTAGTTAAGAATAATGAATTCTAGATCTGAGATGAATAATATGAGTAGCAAAACATAGCTGAGTATAAATGCTGGAAGTGATTATGGCCAGAATTAATAACATGAAGAAAAATGCATTTAAGTAACACTAAAATGCGAATAAAGGAAAATGGTCACCCAATCTTGAGTGAGGCGGATCCTCCTTCATTTGATAAGGATGAATGATAGACAAATACAAGAACCTTAGAACCTTTTTTGGATATGATGAAGGTTGTTGTGAACCAACCTTACTTGGTAAGGGATTATGGGCCAGAAATGAGGAATTGGGCTGACCCATTTGGGACTATTGGGCCAAGAGCTAAAGGCCCAATGATTGAACAAGCAAACAGAATACTAGCACGTTATATTTGGGATCCAGGGAAGATACGGGGGAGGGTATTGAAGAAGAAAATGTCTGCTCCTCTCATCTCCTTGCTCTATGCCTAAGCTTCTCATCTCCTTTCATCTATGGTGTATTTCTGTCCTCTCATCCCTCTCTGTTATCTCTCAATTATCCCTTACTGTTTTACTGTAATTTCCAGTATTTGTAAGTCCCTTCAGTGAATCAATAAAGCTAGTTGGTTTGGTTGTTATTCGGTTTTTTACATTGGTGCTTTCATCCAGAGGACTCCAATGGCAGCGGTGATACTAGATAAGTTCAGCAATGGCAACCCAGAGGGCTGGGTTTATCGGGCAGAGCGTTACTTCAATTTCTTGGTTTCTACGAGGAAGACTGGTTACCTCTTCCATATTTTTATCTGGAAGGTGATGCCCTCGCTTGGTTTGATTGGCTCTTTCGCAACAAACAATTCCATGATTGGAACCATTTCAAGGAGAAATTATTTTTGCGATTTCGAAAACTACCTGTCGTAGGTTCGAAGAGGAGGCTGGCTGATTCATCCCTGGTGTATCATAGCTACATTAGCCACTCTACTCTGAATTCATCTGAGTCTCAAGTATCTCCTTTAGCTGATTTGCGCCATAATTCCAACTTTTATGAGTTAGAATCTGCATCCGAAGTTGGTAAATCAGAGGAAAAACATTTGTTCGATGAAATGTCTCCTAGGATTTTCACCAGAGCAGTAGAAGAGCATTCTTCTGTTACAACAGCGTGCCAAAGCACAGATGCAAATGCTTATGTCTCTCACTTTGTAGCTGATTTGGACGATATTCAGTCACCTAAGGAGTTAGACGCAATGTTACATTGTTGTTGTCCCAATGTATGTGTTGACATAAAATCAGATACTCCAATCAATATACCTGATTTAGAAGCTACAGGTCCTGCAAGCAGCGAAGTCCAACTATTTGATGAAAATGCTCATAAAGATATGTCAGAGAGGTATGTTACTGCAGCTTCTCTTGATTGCATCACTAGTGAACAACACATTGAATTTGAGACCTTTGAAGACATATATCTTGCAGATTTTTCATGGAGCCTGAAACTATTGAGGATCTATGTCTTGATAAATATTTTATGGAGAATGAGGATAGCATTCCAACAAGTAACAAGACTTCGGATGAAATACTGCCCGATGTTGAGCGTGGAAAATCTACGAGGGGATTCATTGATCGCCATAATTTGAGTCGATATCTGTTTGATTGTGGTAATAATTTCTTTGTTGTCACTATTCCTATAACTGTGAGAGATCATGGTGTATGGGATCCGGGAATTAGTTCCAAGTTTAGGGTTCTAGCGGGCTCTACAAAGAACATGGAGGCACATAAACTTTTTGAAGAAGCTAGAAAAAGGAGCTATTTATTTGCAAATTTGTATGCGTGGGAGCATGTAGGTGGAGTTGCAAGGGGTGTTGAATGTAGTTGTAATTTTAGAAATTCTCATGCATCATACAAGCTAGTGAGTGAGTCTATAGCACTTTCATTCATGAGTTCTTTTGATGGTGCTCCTACACATATTGAAGAGCAATACATAATTGATCAGTTTAGGCATTTACAGAGTGGAAAGGCTCTTGAGATTAGTATGTTATACCCTGATATGGCATCCAAGCTGGTAATTTGTGTTAATGAACTTGCAGCTACTGCCCTAGTTAAAATGTATACCAACAATGCTCAATTGGACAATGCCGAGATGCTATTTTCTAAGACTGTACATGAGGATGAGATTATTGCCGTTCATGCTACATTATGTTTATGGACAAACACTTATGAGAGGCAAAAGTGAGTGATTATGGATCTTGTCCAATTTATTTCTCCAAAAGAAATTAGTGAGCATGAGTTAACTGGCTCATCCTTATTGAGTTTGAAATTTTGGAAAATGAGATTTATACAAGCACCTACTATTTGGAGTAGATATCTGCTAGATATACACCAAGCTCCTCCAATTCTATTAGGAACTACTTATAATAATGTTATGTTTGGAAAATGCTATGAACCACGGATCTTTTCAAAGGCAACACAAAATAGTTTCTTGTCCTTCAATTGGTATTTGCCGATGATGGAAAGTACTATGATCTTTTGTGCACAAAGAGCATTGTTCAAGAACTCCACAACCAACCTACTTGTTGGGGTTACCAACGTTCTTGCTTTGGAGAGAATTGTCCGGGAAGCTCAACTCAAGTGTGACCCTCTAAATGCCAAGATTGTAGCTGGTTGTCTTATGATTTATGGTGGTATTGTGCCAAAGGTTGTCAATGTTATAGTAGCCAGCATCTCATGTCACGTTGACATAGATCACATCTTCTCCTTATATTCCACAGGATACCTTGGTGTAGAGACAATTGGTAGGGTGCGCGCTACTAACACCTCTCTTGACTCAAACCTTGAGGACAAGGTTCTTTTCGAGGACGGGAGTATTGTTGTGAACCAACCTTACTTGGTAAGGGATTATGGGCTAGAAATGAGGAACTGGGCTGACCCATTTGGGACTATTGGGCCAAGAGCTAAAGGCCCAATGATTGAACAAGCAAACAGAATACTAGCACGTTATATTTGGGATCCAGGGAAGATACGGGGGAGGGTATTGAAGAAGAATATGTCTGCTCCTCTCATCTCCTTGCTCTGTGCCTAAGCTTCTCATCTCCTTTCATCTATGGTGTATTTCTGTCCTCTCATCCCTCTCTGTTATCTCTCAATTATCCCTTACTGTTTTACTGTAATTTTCAGTATTTGTAAGTCCCTTCAGTGAATCAATATAGCTAGTTGGTTTGGTTGTTATTCGGTTTTTTACAAAGGTCTGGGATCCTAGATCCCCTAATCTTTAGAGAGATGTGTTTATCTCTTTTCTCCCGAGAGAGTCCCCTTTTTGGGAAGTCCTCTATTCCTATTTATAAGGGTATCCATAGAAAACCCTAAAAAAGTACAATTAGAGGGAATATTCAATACCTTTGAGGATTCCAAAGCAAATTAGTTGTTTCATTACTGCCCGACCTCGACCTTATTGATGACTGACCGACCTCGGCCTTATTGATGACTGCCCGATCTCGGCCTTAGTGATGACCGCCCGACCTCGGCCTGCCCTACCTCGGCCTTATTGATGACCGCCCGAACTCGGCCTGCCCGACCTCGACCTTATTGATGACTGTCCGACCTCGACCTTATTGATGAATGTCCGACCTCGGCCTATTGTCTCCGCAAGCCGAATTTCTTTGATCTGATTTTGACCCATACAATACTGTTAGCTGAAGCATATCATGACTGCTGTACAAAACTTGCTTCTGGATCTTTTTAATATATTTGAGGAAAGTTCTTCTATTTGGTTCTACAAGAGGTGCTTGTAGTATTTAATTGCTTGTTTTCTTATCACAACTCTAGTTCCTCACCGTTTCTTCCATATCAAACGAATTGAACAGGTGTGATTTACTCACACACCTTCTTCCAGTTGCTGTTTGAGATCCTCTTTCATTTTATTTAATAATTTGGTATCGCGCTATAGGCATTATAATTTCCCTCTTTATTTAAATGTTCATAAATCCTCGGTATTTTATGTTGTGGTGGAAAATGGCGTGTTTATCATGATACTATCCAGAAAAGGGAACAACATTATTACCTCCTTGCCATTTTATAGGAACTGTTGCTAAATCGAAGAGTCAAACTATTTTTTTCATTAAATCTCCTATAACATTTTCTAAATATTCTTTTAATATGAGAATTGTGATTCATAGTTTTTTTTATGTATTCTGTGCTCTTTTTAAAGATTTTTAGTTCCATAAGTTATGATTTTTAGATGCTTTTCTTTAGGACAGAAAAAAAAAAAGATACTACTGTGATATCTTTTAAGGGAGTATCATTTACTTGGAAATGTTGGCGAATGCAATTTTGTGATTGGGTCGAAAGAAAATAAATAATGTTCAAACATCGTAGCTTGCTTTAGGCGCGATTAATAAAATCATCGTGATTATGGGTACGGTTCCCGTGGCATAGTCACTGTATGGGTCAGAATCCAACCCCACGATAATTAACGAAGCTAATCCCGTCTTATGCTAATTCATGATTAATTAGTGGCACGACCACTCAGAATTAACGATATTCAACCCGCATCTGGTTCGATCAGCAAGGCCATGGCCTATCCGCCACCATGAAGGCGAAATCCCAACGTGGTCACGGCCACTTATTGCCAGCTGACGAAGCTCACAGCTATAAATACCAAGAGAGGAAACCCTAGAAAGGGGGGCTTCTTCGGGGCCACTATTGAGAGAGAAAAAAGAGACAACGATACCCAAATTATGGGCAAGAGGAACACCATTGTAAGGCTCTGAACCTCTTCATGGAGAGGCAGACCAAACCAATATTATCAATAAAGGCTTCTAATGTTTCTCCCCCTAATCCTGAGTACTTATTTTCGTTTCTTTCATTTGGTCCAACGAATTATTACGGTTTGCTATGATTTTCCCGTGATTTATTCGTATTGTTTTGTACTCATAAGGTATGTAATAACTTTTGAGCAAACAATTTGGCGCCGTCTGTGGGGATTTCCTAGCAAAATTGCGTAGTTCTTCCCTGGACCAAAAGAAAAGAAACGCCAAACTCGAAGGGGAACTCGAAGATCTCAAATCAAGATCTAAGTCCTCTCTCTCTCTCCTATCTCAGATAGTGCAAACAAAAAGAAGAAGCTTCCCCCCCCCCCTCCTAAGGGAAGGTCTCTGTAAGGCATCTCCCACGTCCCTGATACGAGCTCCGGTCAGAAACCGGCACGGAGATATCTCGAGCCGAGAGTCGCCTGAAGACAGCCTATATACCCTGGTTGGGAAGACAACGGATAAGCCGCTCAAGGTCTCGAATCCAAAACAAGTTTCAGCACTCAATACCCACAATATGGGACTCAGGCCATGAGCCTTCATCATCAAGATCGACAAAGTTCAACAACAGTTGAACTGGGACTCAGGCCACGAGCCCTGGCCATCAAAATTGACAGAGTCCAACAACAGTTGAACTGGGACTCAGGCCATGAGCCTTCGCCATCAAAATCGACAGAATTCAACAACAGTTGAACTGGGACTCAGGCTATGCGCCTTCGCCAGTAAGTTCAACTACGGTTGAACCATGACTCAGGCTATGCGCCTTCGCCAGTAAGTTCAACTACGGTTGAACCATGACTCAGGCTATGCGCCTTCGCCAGTAAGTTCAACTACGGTTGAACCATGACTCAGGCCATGCGCCTTCGCCATCAACATCGACCAAGTTCAACAACAGTTGAACTGGG
>NW_017677498.1:23879-29893 GCF_001879085.1 Nicotiana attenuata
AGTTCTGCATCGCCCATCGCCGGAAATGGCCCCTCGGTCACCGGTGAGTTAACCGGAAGATCCGTCGGAAGAACGTTTTGGGAAGAAATGCCTGCCATTGTTGATACAATAACGAGAAAGAAACAAGGTTCGGGGGACGAAGACGAAGGTGAAACAGCAGTAAGAAAAGCTTCTTCAGAATCTCTCTCAGACAAGCAATAAGAATATGAAAAATGAATGCCTCAGCCTTTATTTATAGGCAACGCAAGTGGCCTTCATGCACCCCAACAGCCACCATTAACTACATGACCAATCGCACACCGGTTCGATTCCATAGGAATGTGCGTCATTATGACAGGCTCCATAAAGCAGCCTTGCAATCACCCATCGGCGTCTCGCCCTCGAAATAGTTATAACGACCTATGAATGCTGAGGAGATGCTCCTTGCGCCCTAGAAATTTTTTGACACCGCCAAGCACGTATCAAGCGTGCCTTCACTCCCCTCGGCCGCACAACATACGACCCGTCCGCCATGGTCGACGGGTATGCACCCAAAACAAACGCAAGGATCAGAGCACAATGAAGCTCGACCTCACTCGAAGTAAGTTAAAAGGTCAAGCGCCTTCGCCCAGGAGGAGAGTTCGACCTCGATCGAACGATGACTTGATAGCACAATAACTGGATACTAATACTCTACAAGGCTAAGGGCCATCGCCAAAGAGAATTCGGCCTCGACCGAAGCAACAGTCGACCTCCCCATCCGAGTTTCTCAAATTACAGTCAATGGAATCCACTCATCGAGCTCGGCCAAGGCCCGACCTCAATAAGCGGAGGGACTAACTGTATGGGTCAGAATCCGACCCCACGATAATTAACGAAGCTAATCCCGTCTTAAGCTAATTCATGATTATTAGTGGCACGACCACTCAGAATTAATGATATTCAACCCGCATCTGGTTCGATCAGCAAGGCCATGGCCTATCCGCCACCATGAAGGCAAAATCCCAGCGTGGTCACGGCCACTTATTGCCAGCTCACGAAGATCACAGCTATAAATACCAAGAGAGGAAACCCTAGAAAGGGGGGCTTCTTCGGGGCCACTATTGAGAGAGAAAAAAGAGACAACGATACCCAAATTATGGGAAAGAGTAACACCATTGTAAGGCTCTGAACCTCTTCATGGAGAGGCAGACCAAACCAATATTATCAATAAAGGCTTCTAATGTTTCTCCCCCTAATCCTGAGTACTTATTTTCGTTTCTTTCATTTGGTCCAACGGATTATTACGGTTTGCTATGATTTTTCCGTGATTTATTCGTATTGTTTTGTACTCATAAGGTATGTAATAACTTTTGAGCAAACAGTCACAATACATAAATTCCATTCGGGTGTGCATTTCATGTGACCCGACCACAACTTCTAATAATAATAAAATAAACATGTTGTAAATCGCGGGTGCATTTCATGCGGCGCGGTTTGCAATGTGTACCAAAACTACAAGTGTACGACAATCGTGACTTGTTCCAAAAATAACTCCATAAATTAATAAAAGCGGTTACAAAGTTAAAAATGCACAATAGGTTTAAAACATGTAATTAATCAGATAATTAGGCCAATTATTAATAGTTGAGCGACCGTGCTAAAATCACGGAACTCGGGAGTGCCTCACACCTTCTCCCGGGTTAACAGAATTCCTTACCCGGTCTTCTGTGTTCGCGAACCAAAAATAGAGTCAATTTCCTCGATTTGGGATTTAAAATAAACCGGTGACTTGGGACACCATAAATTATCCCAAGTGGCGACTCTGAAATTAAATAAATAATTCCATTTCGATTAATGTCACTTAAATTGGAAAAACTCCCTATCCCCTCGGGGGAAAAAGGAGGCGTGACAAACTGATTTCCTGATTTAAAAAAAAAGATCATTCTTTTTTAAACGAAAGACTCAGATAAATTAAAGCGGATGGATTACAAGGTAATTGACACTGTTAACTAAAAACCGACTGTTCTTGCTGTATAAATCTTCCTTTTTATTAATATATATGAGGACCATATAGTATTATTTCCATCTTAAACTACTTTTTTCGTAAAGGGTTGAGCACCCATGAAATACCCCATTGCGCTTCAGTAAACCTACATTTGAGTGGAAATAGTCAATTTGATAGATTGCTGATGAAGAGGAATCGATCTGCAAATGAGTTGCTGTAAATCATAAGTGGGCAGTGATCTATCCCAATAAGTATGTGAAATAAAAAAAATATAGTAGCACGCTTTGGATAAATTAGACTTAATTAAATAAGTATTTACCGTAGTTCGTACTAATCCAAGATTATATCCACTATCAATACTTATTTCACAATCACAAGAAAATAGACTCACTTTTCGAAATTAAAATGCCTACCACAACAACGGGAAATGTAGCTAGGTTAACTTGGCTCGTGGCAATTGGCGAACAAAAAATTACTCCCTCCGTCCAGAAAAAAATGATACACTTTCGATTTCGAGAGTCAAACTTCTTAAGTTTGACCTTGAATTCTGGCATGTAATCTTTAAGTATTTTGAAATACAATTTATACATTTAAAAACTAAAGAAAAAGTACTTTAAGTCACACTAATTAATAATTTAAAATATTTAAAACAAATATAAAAATCCACGGTAAAAAATTTAACGTGTTTGTCTCTATCATTTTTCTTGGGACGGAGGGAGTATTTCATATGTTATTGAAACATTATATTGAACAATCCTCGTGACGCTATCACTGTCATCGAGAGGTTTGCATGTCTCTTAACAAAATATGTGATACGATTATTATCTCCTTGACGTACTGAGGCACCTAGCTACTTAGAAGGGTAATATTCTTCTTCACACAAAGTCATATATATACAATTAAAAATATAATGTACTCTTTTTATCTTTATTTTCCTTTTTGCATTATTCGTCCCCAAACATAGCTTAGCTATCAGCGAAGAGAAAAAGCCACTTATAGAGTAACACATAAATTCAAGGGGAAGAAATCTATTTGTTTGGAAAAATCGATAACTGCGAAATCTGTGCAAGTCGAATAAAAGAAAAGTCAATGAAAAGAAAGTAGTCAATGAAAAGTAAGTTAGATATTTGGGACATAAAGGTGCAATAAAACCAGAAAAGCAGTGCCGATTTTAAAAAAATTACGTAGTAGATAGTATTACATAAATAGGAGACTATTGAGCTAGAAATTTGTAATGTGTACTTCTAAAGTTATACTTGTTTTGTCAATCAAACGAGAAAAAGAAACCCGAAAAAAATATCGCATTATTGTCTCTTTAAACTTATATACAGTCTCACCATTTCGTAAGCATGGCGAAAATTAGATTCCTTTTCTTTTGATAAACTATGATACTTATATTAATATCTAATATGCATCATATATAACAAATTAGAGGGTTATTATTGACCATTAGCTCAGATAATGACCAAAATAGAATGAGCACCTACGACAAGGAAACTAAAAAAAATATCGAGATTATTCTTTTACTACTAGAATTTATGCCAGATTCAACATGGAATTCCAATCAAAATTAGCAATCCTTGGATAAAGCACGTAAAAGACCAATATCCTTGATTACCTTTTCCTTTCTTTAGTATTAAAATAAAGGGTAAAATAATAAACAAAAATTCATCCAACTTAAAACCAAACACATGTTGTTCAAATATATCGTGTATCTCATTTTGAAGCAATAAACCTAATGCCCATGAAAAAAAAATTTACACTTCAGGAGTTATAGCGGAAGTCACATGTTGTTCTAGTACGAAGAAATTAGATACCAAGCTAGCCGTGGAACCCTTAGGTGGCCATTTGTGTTGGTCAAAAAGTCGTTAGTTTAGATTTTCAAGTCCCAAAAAGGCCACTTTGACAAGTAGTTTTCAATCTCAATATTTTTTAATAAAGGAAGCAACAAAATTCAGGCCTAATTTTTTAATCATCACTTCAATTCTCTTAATACTTCTGATGTCGACTTATCTTGCTTAGAAGTTTTAAGAAAGTAGCAAAAATTGAGATTTTCTCTATAGTCGATTGTAGAAAAAACATACCCTGGATTGTGTTATGGAACTCACCTAGCACAATATTGCTCAATTTGGTATGGAAGTTAGTATAAAATCATATACATAGAAAGAAAGACTTTTATATATTCTTGGTTTTAAGGTAATAGAAAGAGAGAAGGAAAAAAGAATTATTGATGGATAGGCCCCGACTTCAAGCTAACATATAATAACAAATGAATTTTCAGTTAAATATTTATAAATTTTAATAAATTTATTAATATATGTATATATATGATTTGAACAAAAGTTACCAAAAATTAAAGTAAATCCATAACTTACAAATTAGATCCGCATCCAAAAAAGAATCTGATTCCCGAAAGAATTTACACTATTACAAAGTCATGTTAGATGAGATTGATAAACTGAGAAGCGTCAAAGAGTGAGTATTGCTCACCTTTCCAGACTTGTATTTATAAGATAAAGTTACAACAATATGTGAAAAGGATAATTACAAGAATAATTCAAATAAAGTCCTAATACAACTAATTGACTAAAAGATAACGCTAACACCCTCCCTCAATCTGAACGGAAAGAATGAACGTGAAGATTGGCTGTTAGCTCACGAAAATGGGTGGAAGGCAATACTTTGGTGAATAGATCTGCAAGTTGCTCAGAGGTATGAACATGAGAGACCACCAGATCACCATGGCTAATCTTTTCACGAACAAAATGATAATCCAATGCAACATGTTTGGAACGGGAATGAAAAACTGGATTGTGAGCCAGATGAATGGCTCAAATATTGTCACATTTTGCGGAGACTGTAGAAGTAAGAAAAACGCCAAGATCACGAAGAATATATTGGAGCCAAGTAGCTTCAGCAGTTGCAACAGCAAGAGCTCGATATTCAGCTTCAGTATTTGAGCGTGCAATAGTATGCTGCTTCTTAGCAGACCAAGAGATGAGGTTGGAGCCAAGAAAAATGCAGAATCCAGTTGTAGACCGCCTAGTGGCTGAACAACCAGCCCAATCCGAGTTAGAGAAAACAGTAAGTGCCAAGGGAGAATTTTTATACAACTGTAAGCCCCAATCAATGGTGCCACTAAGATACCGAAAAATCCGTTTTATCGCCTGAAAATGCAATTGTCTCGGCTGGTGAAGGAATTGAGAAGCAAGGTTGACAGCAAATTGAATATCTGGGCCTAGTAAAGGACAAGTATTGTAGACTTCCAACCATTTGACGATAGATAGAAGGATCTTCAAGCAAAGGAGAAGAGGTGGAATTCCAATCAAGCTTACTATGAAGCGGAGTAAGCACTGGTTTACACTTCTCCAATTTAAAGCAATGCATAATTGAAGTAATGTAACGACGCTGCAGTAAGAGAAGTCCCAAAGAGTTATGTTTTAACTCAATGCCAAGAAAGTAGTGAAGTTGTCCCAAGTCCTTCATTGAGAATTCTGTACTCATGAAAGAGATAAATTGTGATATTAAGGACTTTGAAGAACCAAAAACAGCTATATCATCCACATAAATTAAAAGAATAATGCAATCACCCCCAGAGTGAAAAATGAACATGCTTTGGTCCGAAACACATTGCTTAAAACCGAGATCAAGAAGAAAACGAGCAAGACAATGGAACCAAACCCTCGGAGATTGTTTAAGACCATATAGAGCACGTTGCAATTTGCAGACATAATGGGGATAATCTGGATGCTCAAACCCCTTAGGTTGACGCATATAAACAGTCTCAGATAACTCATCATGAAGGAATGCAGTTGACACATCGAGTTGGTGCATGAACCAATTTCGCTGAAGAGCCAAGGATAAGACCAAACGCACTGTACTAGGCTTTACTACAGGAGCAAAAGTTTCAAAATAATCCACTCCAGGCTGCCGCGAAAAACCTTGAGCCACTAGACGAGCTTTAAATCTTTCAACAGAGCCATTTGCACAAACTTTGATTCGAAACACCCATTTGTTGCCAACATATTGCATTGGAGAGGAGGCACAA
>NW_017677499.1:0-4477 GCF_001879085.1 Nicotiana attenuata
GGTTTATTAGAGTCTCGCTGATCGGTACGGAGACGTCTGTACTTATCTACGAGGGGCTATGTAACTGTTTAGGAAAAATCTTCATTTCATTTGAATTCCTCGTCGTGCGATATTTTTGGACATCAATTCTAAACTTCTGACTTCTATTCTCTCACAGATGGTGAGGACACGTGCTACTCGAGATGATCAGGCACCCGCGCCCCCTACTGCAGCCGCCAGAGGCCGGGGCCGGGGGAGAGGTCGAGGACGCGCACGTGGTGCAGCCAGAGCACCTACGCGAGCTGCCGCCGAGGTACCACCAGCAGATCCAGCCGGAGCCCAGGCACCTGGCACACCTACTACTGCCACTACTACTCCAGTGCTCCAGGAGACTTTGGCTCAGTTCATGAGCATGTACACCACCTTGGCTCAGGCAGAGTTGCTTCGCATTGCTGCAGCCACATCCCAGGCCGGGGGAGGAGCACATACTCCCGCCGTCCGCACTCCTGAGCAGCGAGTGCAGGTTGAGCAGGCTCCCGAGATTATTTCGGCACCGCCTGCAGCGCCAGTTCAGCCCGAGGATGGGTCAGCTGCTTCAGAGGACGAGCAGCGGAGACTTGAGAGGTTCAAGAAGTATGATCCCCCAGTGTTCAGTGGATTAGCATCAGATGATGCCTTGGGATTTCTAGAGGAGTGTCATCGTATTCTTCGCACTATGGGCATAGTGGAGTCCAGCGGGGTTTCTTTCACTGCTTTTCAGCTTCGGGGAGCCGCCTATGATTGGTGGCGCACTTATGAGATAGACAGTCCAGTCGAGGCTGCTTCACTGACTTGGACCCAGTTCTCGGATATGTTTATGAGAGAGTTTGTTCCCCAGAGTCTCAGAGATGCATGGCGCGCAGAGTTTGAGCATTTGCGCCAGGGTGCTATGACCGTTTCGGAGTATGCTATCCGTTATACCAGGTTGGCCAGGCATGCACCGGCCTTGGTTGCTACAGTTCGGGAGAGAGTTCGCAGGTTCATTGAGGGTCTTATTCCACCTATCAGATCTAGCATGGCTCGAGAGTTGGAGATGGACATTCCTTATCAGCAGGTAGTGAGCATTGCTAGGAGGATTGAGGGTATGCTCGCCAGGGAGCGAGGGGAGAGGGAGGCCAAGAGGTCTCGAGAGTCGGGTCACTACTCTGGTGCCCGTACCCCATCAGCAGGTCGTTATGGCAGAGGTTATGCGGGTCGCCCTGTTCATTCAGCTCTTCCAGCAGCCGGCAGTGCTCCAGCTCCACCTACACCTCAGGAGCCTTACTATGCACCTCCAGTTTCTAGCGCGCCTCCTGTGTGGGGTGCTTCCAAAGGTCAGTCCAGCAGACCTGGCCCTAGTCAGTCACAGCCACCGCGCCCTCCCAGAGCTTGTTTCGAGTGTGTTGATACACGCCACATGGTTAGGGACTGCCCCAGACCTGGTAGGGGTGCATCTTCACAGACTGCTCAGCCACAGCGTGCTCCTCAGAGTTCTCAGGCAATGGTCACAGCTCCAGCTGCTACCCCACCTGCCCAGCCGGCTAGGGGCGGAGGTCGAGGAGATAGAGGTCGCCCTCGAGAGAGGGGCCGGGCCAGATATTATGCTATTCCTGCTCGTACTGAGGTTGTTGCCTCCGACTCCGTCATTACAGGTATTATACTGGTTTGTCACAGAGAGGCATCGGTTCTATTCGATCCAGGCTCTACTTATTCTTATGTGTCTTCTTACTTTGCTCCGCATTTGGGTGTTCCTCGGGATTCTTTGAGTGCCCCCGTTTATGTTTCTACTCTTGTGGGAGATTCTCTTATTGTGGACCGCATTTATCGGTCATGTTTGGTTACTATTCGTGGTTTTGAGACCAGAGCGGATTTATTGTTACTCGGTATGGTGGATTTTGACATTATTCTAGGCATGGACTGGTTGTCGCCCCATTTTACTATTCTTGATTGTCACACCAAGACCGTGACGCTGGCTATGCCAGGTATTCCGCATATTGAGTGGAGTGGTAGTTTAGACCACACTCCCAGTAGAGTCGTCTCTTTTCTTAAAGCTCAGCGCATGGTTGAGAAGGGGTGTGCCGCGTATTTGGCTTATGTGAGAGATGTTAGTGTTGATACCCCTTCTGTTGATTCGGTTCCAGTGGTACGGGACTATCCCGATGTATTTCCAGCTGATCTTCCGGGCATGCCGCCCGATAGAGACATTGATTTTGGCATTGATCTGTTGCCGGGCACTCAGCCCATTTCCATTCCTCCGTCTCGTATGGCTCCTCCTGAGTTGAAGGAGTTGAAGGATGAGTTGTAGGAATTGCTTGGTAAGGGTTTTATTGGATCCAGTGTTTCACCGTGGGGTGCTCCTGTCTTGTTTGTGAAGAAAAAGGATGGTTCTATGCGCATGTGTATTGACTACCATCAGTTGAACAAGGTTACAGTGAAGAACCGTTATCCTTTGCCTCGTATTGATGATCTGTTTGACCAGCTTCAGGGCGCACAGGTGTTTTCTAAGATTGACTTGCGCTCAGGTTACCATCAGTTGAAGATTCGGGAGCCAGATATCCCGAAGACTGCCTTCAGGACTCGGTATGGTCATTACGAGTTCCTTGTTATGTCATTTAGGCTGACCAATGCCCCAGCAGCTTTCATGCATTTGATGCACAGTGTATTCAGGCCATATCTGGACTCGTTCGTCATTGTTTATATTGATGATATTCTGGTGTATTCCCGAACTCGGGGAGAGCATGAGCAACACCTGAGGACCGTGCTTCAGACCTTGAGGGAGAAGAAGTTATATGCAAAGTTCTCATAATGTGAGTTTTGGCTGAGTTCTGTGGCATTCTTAGGCCATGTAATTTCGAGTGAGGGTATTCGGGTGGATCCGAGGAAGGAAGAGGCCGTGTAGAGTTGGCCCAGGCTGTCCTCAGCTACAGAGATTCACAGTTTCCTTGGCTTGGCGGGCTACTACCGTCGCTTCGTGGAGGGATTTTCATCGATTGCTGCCCCTATGACTAGATTGACCCAGAAGGGTGCCCTATTTCAGTGGACAGAGGAGTGTAAGGCGAGCTTTCAGAAGCTCAAGACAGCTTTGACTACAACCCCAATCTTGATGTTGCCTACCGGTTCGGGGTCTTATACTGTCTATTGTGACGCCTCGAGAGTTGGCCTTGGAGCAGTGTTGATGCAGGATGGTAGGGTGATTGCCTACGCGTCCAGACAGTTGAAGATACATGAAAAGAATTACCCTGTCCACGACCTTGAGTTAGCTGTCATTGTTCATGCATTGAAGATCTGGCGTCATTATTTGTATGGTGTGCCTTGTGAGATCTATACTGATCATCGGAGTTTGCAGCACTTACTCAAGCAAAAGGATTTTAATATGCGTCAGAGGAGGTGGTTAGAGCTGCTGAAGGATTATGACATCACTATCCTGTATCACCTGGGCAAGGCCAATGTGGTGGCGGATGCCTTGTGCCGTCGGGCGGAGAGTTTGGGGAGTTTGGCATATCTACCAGCTTCAGAGAGGCCTATGGCGATGGATGTTCAAGCCTTAGCTAGCCAGTTCGTGAGATTGGATCTTTCAGAGCCCAGTCGGGTTCTAGCTTGTGTGGTTTCCCGGTCTTCCTTATTTGATCGTATTAGGGAGCAGCAGTATGAGGACCCTCATTTACTTGTCCTTAAGGACAAGGTTCAGCATGGAGATGCCAGGGATGTGACCATTGGAGATGACAGAGTATTGAGGATGCATGGCCGGATTTGTGTGCCCAATGTTGATGGTCTTCGAGAGTTGATTCTAGCAGAGGCCCATAGTTCGCGGTATTCCATCCATCCGAGTGCCGCGAAGATGTATCGGGACCTGAGGCAGCACTACTTGTGGAGGCGGATGAAGAAAGATATAGTTGGCTATGTGTCTAGATGCCTCAACTACCAGCAGGTGAAGTATGAGCACCAGCGCCCGAGTGGGTTGCTCCAGCAGATAGAGATTCCGGAGTGGAAATGGGAGCGCATCACCATTGACTTTGTATCTGGACTTCCACGGACCTTGAAGAAGTTTGATTCCATTTAGGTTATTGTGGACCGGCTGACCAAGTCCGCTCATTTTATTCCTGTGTGTACCACTTATTTATCGGAGCGGTTGGCGGAGATTTATATCCGGGAGATCGTCCGTCTGCATGGTATTCCAGTCTCTATTATTTCGGACAGAGGTACTCAGTTCACATCGCGGTTCTGGAGAGCCGTGCAGCAGGAGTTAGGTACTCGGGTGGAGTTGAGCACAACATTTCACCCCCAGACGGACGGATAGTTCGAGCGCACTATTCAGATTCTTGAGGATATGCTCCATGCGTGTGTGATTGAGTTTGGAGGGTCTTGGGATCATTTCTTGCCACTGGCAGAGTTTGCGTTACAACATAGTTATCAGTCCAGCATTCAGATGGCGCCGTATGAGGCCTTATATGGTAGGGAGGTGTAGATCCCCGGTCGGGTT
>NW_017677499.1:5421-10227 GCF_001879085.1 Nicotiana attenuata
GACGTGTTTTGGTTAGGTTTTTGATCGAAAGCGTATTTTGATAAAAATTGAAGTTCTTAGGCTCAAATCCTTGTTTAATTCGAGTTTTCGGCGTTGTTTTAGGTGGTTTAAGGATTGGTACAAGTTTGAATGAGGTATTAGGTGTTATTGGTGCTTTTGGTTGAGGTCCCGGGGGCCTCGGGATGATTTCGGGTGGTTAACGGAGAAATTTTTGAAGTGTTGCAGCAGCTGGTTTTTCTCTTTTGGTATTTTCGCTTCTGCAGCTTGGGAACCGCAGAAGTGGCCACTCAATCGCAGGAGCGAATTTGGGCTCCCTCAGCTTTTTTCCGCAGGTGCGGAAGATCTACCGCAGATGCGGTTACGCACCTGCGAGGCTTCTATCGCAGATGCGGTCCTGGGTCAGTTGTAAGAAAACCGCAGAAGCGGTAAGGAATCCGCATAAGCGCAACCGCATAAGCGGTTATTGAACCGCAGAAGCGGACGCCGTGTTTTTAGTGAAAGTCGCAGAGGCGGCTCTTTTTCCGCATAAGCGGGACCGCAGAAGCGGTCCCTTGTCCGCAGAAGCGGAAATGCCTGTGCAGATATAGAAATTTCGAGGGTTAGATTTCATAAGTTAGAAAAATCAAATTGAGCTCGGGGAAGGGCGATTTTCAGAGGGCGTTTCTTTAATCCCTTCTAGTTATATTTCATCATTTTGTTGTTAAATCCATCATTAAAATTCGAATTTGGGATCAAAAATGGGAAAATTGGGTGAAACTTCATAGGCTAAACTATTGGGTTTTTGAGTGGGTGTTTGACCTCCGATTTGGGAGATTTTTATATGGTTAGACTCGTGAGAGTACGAGGGTTCTGAAAATGTGAAAATTATTCGATTCTGAGGCATTGGCCTAAAGGGCATTTTAGTCATTTTACCTAATTTCATGCTGTAGCTTTGAATTTAATAGTAAAACCAGTTGGTTGCGATGTTATTCACAATATGTAATTGAATTGAATAGATTTGGGCCATTTAGAGTCGGATACTCGTGGCAAAGGCGTGATTTCTAGTTGATTTTGAGCCGGTTCGAGGTAAGTGGCTTGTCTAACCTTGTGTGGGGGACCTTTCCCCTTAGGTTTTGTTATTTGATATTTGAGTGCCTGGTACGCGAGGTGACGAGCACATACTTGAGCCAATTATTGAAAATCCGGTTTTTACTTAAGATATTGAGACTGAGCCTTCCTTCATATTTGCCTTATTGTGCTTGGAATTATAACCTGTGTTGGATTAGAAAAGCATGTTTAGTTGATCCAATTTGCCTAATTGTTTAAGTTGCCTTGACTGAACTACGTGAAGCATGCTAGGCTGGTACTACCTGTTGCTTGTCTTTTTACTTCCTTTCTTAGTGTCTTCTAGTTGTGGTTGCGCATTTACATTGGGACTACGGATGTGGGATTCCGGTAGCTCCCCCCCTGTTTGTTTACTTTGGGACTATGGGTTCAATTTCCGGTAGATCCCCCTGCACTTTTACTTTGGGACTGCGGGTTAGATTCCCGATAGATCCCCCTGCACATTGATAGTTGGACTACGGGACGGTATCCCGGGAGATCCTTCGGATATACACATATGATGGACTACGGGACGGTATCCCGGGAGATCCACTGGACAGTTGAGAAAAGGACTACAGGACGGTATCCTGGGAGATCCTCATTGTTACCATTGGTATTGAGCTGTACTTATTCTGTGGTTGTTCCGTTCTTTGTGTATTTGATATTGCCTTGTTTAACCTGTCTTATCTCATTGCTGTACTCATTATTATTGTCAGTTTTTCATACTGTTAATTTATTTTTATATTTTATCTCAGTAGAGCCCTGACCTTCCTCGTCACTACCCAACCGAGGTTAGGCTTGGCACTTACTGAGTACTGCTGTGGTGTACTCATGCCCTTCCTGCGCATGTTTTTCATGTGCAGATCTAGGTACCTCCACTCAGGCGCACTATCCTTGAGGTGAGGAGATACACGGAGACTTCGAGGTATATCTGCCGCGTCCGCAGACCAGGAGTCTCTATTCTGTTCCAGCTTTAGTACTTAGTTTATTCCTTTTCTCTCAGTTGTTTAGATATTCTGGAGTTAGAGCAGCGTACTATGTTTCTGTTAGCATGTGGTTCCCGTGAGTTTTCGGGTTTTGGGTTGAGATTTTAGACTTCCGCGATTTATTTTTGAGTTGTATATGCCAGGTGGCACTTATTTACCGTTTTCTTCTAGTTTTGCTTAATTTAATTAAATGTTTCCGCAAGTTATACGAATTTCCGCATTGTTAGGCTTACCTAGTTGTAGGAACTAGGTGCCATCACGACATGTTCATGGAGGGTGAACTGGGGTCGTGAGACACCCCCGTAAAGGGAGTATAAAGGGAGTTATTTCCAACTTGAAGTTACAATCGAAACGGGATTTATTTATTTAAAGAATTCAGAGTCGCCACTTGGGAGATTTATGGTGTCCCAAGTCACCGGTTCAAATCCCGAATCGAGGAAAGGATTGACTCTGTTTAACAGTCCGCGAACCAGAAATCCGGGTAAGGAATTCTGTTAACCCGGGAGAAGGTGTTAGGCATTCCCGAGTTCCGTGGTTCTAGCACGGTCGCTCAACTGTTATTATTGGCATAGTTATCTGATTTTAGAAACAATTTAAACCTATGTGCATTTTTACTTTTAACCGCTTTTATTCATTTTTAAAAGAATATTTAACGTCGTCTAAAACATGTCTTTGGATCACGTCACATGACATGCACCCGTAATCCGAAACACATTTTATTCAACGTTATAAGGATTTGGATTTGGGTCATATGAAATGCACACCCGAGTTTAGGAAAGTAATATTATTAAAATGACGCGCTTAAAGCAACTACGCGTTTTTAACTTTGCGAGGGCCATGGAAATTCGCTAAATGGCACGCCTCGACTTCTAAGGTTGAGTTTAAAATTAATTAAAACGAGGGCCACGCAATTGTCATTTTTGTTTGGCATGGCGCACTTCAATTATTCTAAAAGATTTCTAAACTAACTCACGAGGGTCATAAAGCACTTGGTATTGTAGTATGGTGCATCTCCCAACTTTATTATTATTATTTTAAAAAAAAAACTGTTTTGCGGCTCGAAATTTATTAGCAGAGATCGAACATTAAGTTGTAGTTCAAACCCGACCCATCAAACCAACATTCACGAAATCCATACAATAATTCGAGATTTGGGCCTAATGGGAAGTTCACCTCTGAATAGAAGAGACGCCCAAAGGCAGGAGAGGGACTGTCGTGATAGTCCTCAATTGGGCTAGCGTTAGCCCACTCCTCAAAACCAAACCCCTGCCCAGTCAATTAATGCCAAGGAACTATAAGGAAAACAGGGAATTGGACTGATTCATTTATTTCTAAATTTTAACTAATTGAATGTGAACCAACCCTGCAAAATTATGAATACTAACACTCAGATTACTTTAAGCCCAACCCAACATGAAAAGTCCAGCACTGAAATCTCCATTCGAATCCCCACAGGTACAGAATCTCAGAAGTAAACTTATTATACCAAACAAATGGGCTCATTCGTCAAACACTGGCCCAAGAGGGCCCAAATCCCTGTAAGCCTAACCTTGAATAACCAAAATTAAACGTACAATTACTGAACACTGAAGAACTGATTAGGATTTAACTAAGGGCCATTTAAAATCTAACTACACTCATATGACAACCACTCCTGCCACATGAGTTAATACTTGTAAAAAATACTAATCATATAGTCATTTTCATGCTCACTTACTATTACCTTTGTTCTATTTCCTACTTAAACCATGACACTCAAAACAATATCTGCTTCATTACACACAACTGATTATCAATAAGACCACATGAAATACAAGCCTGGCATGTTTGTTTTTGGAATTCCTATAACTATTCAAGCATAAAACAAGGAGACTAACACTTTTACTATGATGGTCATGACTCTCATTCTGAACTCATTTGAATGCAACGGCCATAATCCCAAACCCAATTACCAGAAAATTAGACTTATTACCAAGCTAAACCAGTTGAATCAGTACATAATAGCAAACTAATATTGACTTTTACCCAATTCAAATGACAAACAGAGCTAAAAATAGATACTAGTCTTTAATAAATCAAGCAAGACTCCAGGTAATTTCAAACCAATATATAATGACAAAACTAAGTTGCGGAAAACCTAACACTAAGGAAATTATAGCTGAAACATAAATGAATGAACACATGCTGGAAGCTTCTTGTTTTTCATTTCATTGCTTCAGATCTACATTCACAAACAATAGAGCTTTAGGTGTGTACCTGGAAATTGAGAAGAAATCAAGAGGTAAGGGGGTCAGTGATCTACAGCAGCAGAACAACAATAGAATTCAACACCCAGACCCAGTAAAACAGCAGAAATAGCCAACGAAAACTAATGGAACAGTAACTACCCAACAGAATTTAACCCAAAGCTTGAAGAAATCCAAATTTAAGCGATCTCAATCTCGGAAGGAATCAAAGATGTTTCAATCACTAAAAATTTCAACACTCAATGCAGAGAAATCAATGGAATGCAGTTTTTTTATTTTTCTAGATTTTCAACTCTTAAAATCTGACTTGAGCTGCAAGTAGCAATGCCTTTATAGGCAAACTACTAGGGCAGCCTTAGGGGTTTTGTTTTTTTATTTTAGTCCTTTCTCAGTTTTCCTTTTTGCTAGTTAGTCCCTTATTTTATGACTTGCTAACCAAGTAAGCATATTGTGCAGCTTCTGAGAAGCTTCTCAGGTAGTTACTGAGAGAT
>NW_017677499.1:13831-17868 GCF_001879085.1 Nicotiana attenuata
CCAGTGGCCTACCTCGTACTGCTCGTACTTCGACCTTAGTACTTCCTGTTCTCCAGGTCGGGCTCCTGATTTCAACAAAATAAAAACAAAAACAAAGAAAATTTCTGCCCCAGTTTGGTAGCTGGGCATATATATGAGTGTAAACCGAATCATGTTACCAAATATCAATAAGAACTTGAAAGCTGAATTCTCATTATCCAGGAGGGTCCTGAAAACTCCTAGTTAAATGGCGGCTTTAAAGCTAAGGTATGACTTCCGCTAAACTTTGTTATCTATGAAGGTCTTACAATTAAATCCCATTATCCAGGAGGGTCCTGACAATTCCTAATTAAACAACAATTTTAAATCTAAGTTATATCTTCTAAAGGTATTATTTCTGCTACATCTTGTTATCTAACATCAATCTTAAAGCTAGGTCCCATTATTCAGGAGGGTCCTGAAAACTCCTAATTGAATCCTATCTTAAACATGCAAACTTTGAAGCCAACTTATATTCCTTTATGCTAAACTATGCTATTCATGATTGTTTTGAAATTTAACTAAGTCCCATTTTCCAGGAGGGTCCTGAAAATTTACGGTCATACCTGTCTGGTGCTTGCCTTTCCTTACGGTGGGTTTCTCCGAAACAAACGAGATTTTCTTCCCCTGTTTCAAATTAAAGAAAAATCTTGTCAGTTTAAAACATGGTGGTTGGTTTGTGGCCTTGAACTTTGAGGGCGATTGCTCCTTCACTTCCCATGATAACTGATTTCCACTCGAAGACCTTGCCTGTTCATTGACTAACCACTTTCTCTGTCATCCGTATCATTGAGAATACCTTTTCTCCGTTCAGACCCAATATCCTCTATTTGTTGCATTGCTCATGAACTGGCATCTACCCAACCTTTGTGTCTTACATGAATCCCAAAGCACGTCCATTGCCCCCACTCCGTGTGTATGTTGTTCTTTCTTGACTTGAACCACTGGCCTTGGCCTTGGGTCTGTTGCTCCTTCACTTGCCATGATAACTGATTTCCATTCGAAGACCTAGCTTGTTCCTTGACTAACCACTTTCTTTGTAAACCTTAACCCAGAAAATACCTCGTCTCGTTCGAACCCAATACCTTCTATCTGTTGCATTGCTCCTGAACCGACATCTACCAAACCTTTGTGTTTCACATGATCCCCAAAGCATATTAATTGTTACCAACTTCAGTGCTCATATTGCTCTTTCCTGATTTAAACCACTGGCCTTGGCCTTGAGGTCTATTGCTCCATCGCTTACCATGATAGCTTTTGATTTCTGCTTGGAATATCTTGCTTGTCACTGGTCTATCACCCTTTTGTCAATTTTATCACAGAAAATACCTTTGATTCGTTCACCCTAACCCCTCCATCTGTTGCACCATTCATGAACTGCTATATACCCAACCTTTGTATTTCACATGGATCCCAAAACATGTTGATTGTTACTAGCTCAATGCGCTTGTTGTTCTTTCCTGACTTATGACACTTTGATGTGCTGGCCAGATCCCGTTTTGTGCAATTGGAAAGCTGGTGGCAAATTTTGAAATCATTTCTCATTTGTTATGACCAAACTGACTCGGAAAGAGGAAGTAAACAAGACAAAAGGAACAGAGTAGAGGACAATGGAAAGAGATGATTCCTAACAAGAAAACTACAAAGTAGAAACCTATTGGATGTGGATACCAACTCTAATGACCATGACATGCACCTGCGGCCTATTCTGTTAAGCAAATCTGATGTTCAGCTCTTGTCGTACGTTTTGCCGTGAAACTGGGCTTCAGTGCTCCGCTTATCCAATCTGATTCACAATCCTTATTCGACTTGTAGTGCCCGAAGGGTTTTCACCATCAAGCCTCTCTCATTTTGGTCTTTCTCTCAACTCACTGTCGCCTTTTTGTATTTTCATTACTTAAATGAAATAAACATGCACAGACAATATGCAAACAATTAACAATAATCCTATGAAAATTCTACAAAAATTGCAAATAATGGGAAAATTTATTTCTTGAGTTTATGGGAGTAATTCACATAGGGCAAAAATCACGTGCTCACAGGGCTCAGTAGAAGGAAAATAGTAAAACACTTATAGGCGAGACATAACAGAACATGGTAGAAAAGCATACACGAACATAGTATAGAAAACATAGTAGAAGAACATACGAGAACATGGTAGAAGAAAAAGCACAAGAGCACAGTAAAAGCATACGAGATCATAATATAGGAAAGCACAGTAAGAGAAGCATATAAGAACATGATACAAGAACACAGTAGAGACAGATACACACGAATGACAAAGAAAAGTCATAAAAACACTTAAAGACTTTTCAGAAAACCCTAAATAGGAAAAGAAAGGTTTTGATTGTGATTTTGAAAGAAAAGTTAGGGAAATCGTTTGAAAACTCAGGGAAAGCATAGATGCACCACAGATCTAAAGAAATCGGAGAAAACCTCGAAATGTTAGGGTTTCAGAAGAACCTTAGAAATGAGAAAGGCTTTGAGAGGTCACCGATCTGCGTTGGAGAGGTCAGAACCAGGCTCAAACAACCATGGTACGCCGGAGCAAGGCTGGAGATGACCCTGATACCTCGAATCGATGGTGGTCTGGGTTCAACCCTTCATAGTCAGGCCTCGAATCTTCAGGTATCAGGCACGTAAGAGCACCAGGAGGTAGGTGTAAGACTCCTATAGCTTTAATGGCCATAGATTCCGGTGGATTTCAGGGCGGAGGTGGCTAGGGTTAGAGAAGGTTCGAGAGTGTTTGAGAGAGGGGAGGGTTTCAGAGGCGGCGGATAATTGAAAAATGATTTAGGGTTGGGGGGTTTGGTAAATTAAAAAAAGGAAAGAATGCGTGTGAGCCGTTGATCTGTTAGATCAACGGCTGGGATTAAAAGAAGAGGTCCGGGCGGGTTATTTGAGTGGGTCAGGGGCGGTAATTTAGGAATTTGGCCGGGTAATTTGGGATTGGGATTGGGTTTAATTGGGGGGGTTGTTTTAGGCTAAAATTGAAATGGTTAGGGCTAGTATTTAAATTGCCATTTTTTCCCTTTTTATTTTATAAAAATAGCAAAATCATTTTTCAATACAAATTAAAGGTACTAAATTAATTAATAATGTATAAATATTGAATTAAAAATACTGGAATCAATTTTACAATTATAAACGCAATTAATTCTTAAAATAGGGTAATATTGCAATTACATGCAATTTAGCTTTAAAATACTAAATAAATTTGTAAAAATGTGCAAAAAATTACCTTAGCTATATTTTGGTATAAATATGAAAATACAATAAATGAATCAAAAAATGATAATTTGGGGAATAATTATTGATTTTTTACTGGTAAAATAGGGCAATAAAATTGGTTTAAAAATCTTTAAAAATTAAAGAAAAAATAGGGAAATTCTTGGACATACTTATATATGCATACCTATGCTATTTAAAAGGTATTTTGTATATAAAAATATACAGAAAAAAATTGGGTATCAACATTCACCACTACTTTCAGCGGTGCATCTACTGAGGATCCCCAGGATTATCTAGACAGCTGTCATGAGGTTCTCAGGAACATGGGGATAGTTGAGATCAATGGGGTCGATTTTGCTACTTTTCGCTTGTTTGGATCCACCAAGACTTGGTGGAGAGATTATTGCTTGGCTAGACTAGCCGGATCACCAGCTTTGACTTGGGAGCAGTTCACGCAGCTATTTCTGGAGAAGTTTCTCCCCATCACTCAGAGAGAGGCCTATCGGAGGCAGTTTGAGCGTCTCCAGCAGGGTTCTATGACTGTTACCCAGTATGAGACCAGATTCATCGACTTGGCTCGTCATGCTCTTATCATACTTCCCACCGAGAGAGAGAGAGGGTGAGGAGGTTTATTAATGGACTTATTCAGCCAATTCATCTTCAGATGCCTAGGGAGACTGGGAGTGAGATATCTTTCCAAGAGGCGGCCAATGTGGCCTGGAGAGTTGAGATGGTTCTATCGGCAGGGTGGTGGTCAGTGGGTCGGACAAGCGGCCTCGTCATTCGAG
>NW_017677499.1:22367-29877 GCF_001879085.1 Nicotiana attenuata
GTTTAAAGGAGGTCTGTCTGAGCCTTTTTATTTGTTTATATGCTTCCCCAAACTTGCTATATGTGTTTTGTTTGTCGCCTTAGTATTTTTACCTTTTGAAACCACAAATTTGCCCAACGACCCCTCCCTTTAGGATTAGTAGTCCCAAATACCTCCGGGACTGATAGGATTGGGGCGGGTAATAGCATGCAATAAGTAAACGAGACCATTCCACGCTTTAACACCTTAAAGGGGTGGGAAAGGGTAGATATGGATATGATGACCACGCGATAACATCACGCGTAAGAGTGATTACCGGATGTTGTGTGGGGTGATCCACATTATTAATAAACCTAGGACCCCCTCCCCTTTGTTTCTTTGTTTCTTTTAAATCCTTTAAACGTTTCTTCTAAATCAACTCTCTTTAATGCTTTACAACTTTGTTTATTTCTAACCTTTATGTGAAAAAATCCCCTCTTATTAGAAGTCCTACTTGCCTATGTGTTATTTGTACTTAAGTCACAACAATAGCTTGGCCGGGAACACACTAGTGGATTCTGAGGGGTGTCTAACACCTTCCCCTTTGAATAATTTCAAGCCCTTACCCTATCTCTGGTTATCCAAAATCAAGCTCTTCTAAAGTGTCCTAATGCACTTAAATCATTAGGTGGCGACTCTTCAATTCCATTAAACCCAATTCCCCAAAAGGGAACGAGTTGTCCTCCTAAATGTTATAAACCCGATTTCCGCGGAGGAAAAAGGGGGCGCGACAGCATGGCGACTCCGCTGGGGATTTCTTTAGGCTTTTACCGTTTCAAGCTATTACTGTGACTTTACATTTCTTATATTCCTTTATTTGTTTAATCCCTTTAAGCATTTAATTCCTTCTTCTATTAGAAAACTGACTTGTCTTTTGTTTCTTTCTCTTATTTCTTTTACTGCTTTCCTTTGCTGCATTCCTTTATTACTGTTTTAAATTTTTGTAATTACTATTTTATGAACGTGCAAATACATGACAACTTGTTTTAATTATTGCAACTGCATGTTTTCAACATCATATTCCACTCGTGCCAAACAAAATACCATAGCAACACTTATAATGAGTGGTTGCACCCTTCTGATATTATCACCCCCCCTAATTCCGGCAAAGGCATATTTGCGGTAAAACCAGTCGATCAACGGTGTAGTCGACGGTTCCGCGCCTTTCCCTCTTGAGTTGTCCGCTCAAGGGTACCAATCTAATACCCCATAGAAACCTTACCCTGTTTAATTGTGCATGCATCATGGTCAAACCTAGCCGAGTCAGTTATGTTGTCCGCATAATGACTCTTTAAGATAGTCTTGTCCAAAGTCCACTAGGTATTCCCAAAACCCAAACGGACACTACCACGCTTTGTGCATTTATTTGGAGAACTAAAATGCTTTTATGCTAATTTTTGATATTAGATAGTCGAGTCTGGTGGGGGTAAGGGCCTAACCTTTTTGTCTTGCAGAAATATGAAGCATGAAGTCCCTAGATTCGGCATGGTCACCAACATCCACCCCAAATTGCTAAGCTGGTGGAAGATCTTCATTCCAGTGATCAGGCTCTTGTCCGGAAATATCTGGAAATCTAGCTTCTCTTTTGGAAATTCAACCCAACAACAAAATCATAGAAGCTGCTACTTTATTCTGGGATTATGATAGGTGTGTGTTCCGCTTTGGAGACATTGAGATGACACCCTTGCTTGAGGAAACTCCGGGTTTGTTAATGCCGAAATCCGCAAGGGTAGAGGTTTTCTCAGAATGATGGGTCTAAAGAAGAATCCAGACTTGACGTGTTTGAAAGAGTCGTACATTCCTTTTGACTATTTGTACGAGAGGTACGGCCAGAGCAAATATTGTCGTTCTTATCCTGATGAGTTCGCCCTTACATCATTGGGGCATATTCACCGAAGGGTCTTTGTCTTCATGTTCTGTTTCTTGGGGATAATAGTTTTTCCAATGAAGAAAACAAGAATCCATACCAGGATAGCTATGGTCATCAAAACTCTAATGGAAGGAATTGACGGACAACCATTCAGTCTTGTGCCAATGATCATTGCAGAGATATACCGAGCCCTAAAAAGGTGTCAACAGGGAGCCAAACATTTCGAGGGTTGTAATCTTCTACTTCAACTTTGGCTCATGGAACATCTTCAAAAGGGTGAGTACCGACAAGAAATCCATTGAAGGGACTGGGATGATCATATCGCCTTTCATCACCCAAAGCGAATGAATTACATGCCAACATGTTCTCCCAATCGGAGAATGCTAGAGAATGGGTCGAACTCTTTGATAATTTGACTGAGGACCGGGTACAATGGATGTTCGAGTGGTTCCTTACTGAAGAATTCATCATTCGATCGAGGGATGCGCCATTTCTTATACTGATCGGTTTGAGGGGAACCTACCCTTATGTCCCTCTTCGAGTTATGAGACAGGCTGGTAGGAAGCAGGTTATACCAAGGGTCGACAAGATGAGTCATTTTCGGGCTGACTTCCAGGCTGACGATAGTCCTTACAAGTGCCAAGCTCAGCATATGTGGCACTGCAAGATCGTCATGGGAAGGGACACCATCGAACCAGATAAATACCATGCTGGTTGTAACCTACACTATTCAGGCTGGCTGAAGGACAATCACGATGGTCTGGGTCAACCCGGGTTTGTTCGAGGTCACAGGATCATCGATTAAAAGGCTGAAGCACAGGTCAAGTACAACCAACTGCGCAAGAGGATTCGGGAATGTGAAAGTGAGCACCACAACATAGAGGAAGCCAATCAAAAACTAATTGAAGAGTGCAAGGATATGGCTGTCAGCGCCAACAAACGATTGGTCTGTTTGGAGCGAGATATAGTCGAATTGGAAAAGAAGTTTCTGAGGAGTGTCGAAGACTGCCGGACTGCTGAAGAAAATGAAGGCGGACATCTGGCCAGAGCTTACTTGCTACTAGGACTTCGCGAGCTGGTGAAGCTGTTCGATGGAGCCCAAGATGCCGAGTCTGGGGAAGGTCCCTCTGGGACCAAATAGATTGGAATTTCCGTTTCCGCTTTATAAATGTAATAAGGCCAATGGCCATTAGTGATTTTTATTTTCTTGTTATTTAGTGTCGTTTTGGGATTTGTCTACCTTTTATCAATGAAATGAGGCATTTAGCATTCTAGGTTCTCCAAATTAACTTGTCTCTAGGCCTACCTCGGGCACAACGAGGTCCCTAAAATTAGGACGCGCTTTATATTTCAGCATTACGTGTTTAAATATTGCAACATTTTTCTAGTGATCCTCACTGACTTGTTACCTTTTGTTTTACTTTTTGTTTATTCCCCTCCCCAAATGTTAGTTCTTGAACTCTGGCAACATCATCATATTTTACGAGATCCAGGGGCCCTCCACCTACTCCTCCTCCCAGTCCTGTCAGACACAAAAGCAAAGGAAAAATAGAAGATTCGAACAACTCAGCTGAATGGGTAGGGGTCACTCGTGGTACTCTGGCTCCTAAGGAAAATGCATCCCAACTAGAACAAACGCTGTTGAAGTTTCAGGAAGAACTTGATCAAGTCCGGAATCTGGGAAATCTGTCATTTCCCTCACTACTCCAGAGGTTACTTTCCCAAATACTCAGAATCCTGTACCTCCGCGAAACATCCCAAAGAAACAAAATCATCCCGCTCCTCACCACCACTGCAATACTTGTCATACCTCAAATAACACCCCACTGCTTATCCCAAAACTCCAGAATTCCACAAATGACCACTGCCACACCCAACATAATACCCCCATCTACTTGGAGACTGTGCCACACTCTACCCAGCCCATCTCAAGCACACCCGAGTCCGATGATAAGGACTTGCTCGTTAGAAATCTGGCCGAAGAGCTTAAGAAGTTGACTAGCAGAATTCAGGGCTTCGAAGGAAGTAAAGGGATTGAAAGGTTGAACTACGAAGATCTTTGCGTACAACCCGATATCGAACTGCCCGAGGGGTACAAACCTCCTAAGTTCGAGATGTTCGATGGTACGGGGGATCCGAGAGTTCGTTTGAGAACATACTGTGACAAGCTGGTCGGAGTGGGAAGAGACGAGAAAATCCGCATGAAGCTTCAAGGGAGACGCCTTATCTTGGTACATTAGCCAGGATCCGAAGAAGTGGTCAAGTTAGGAAGCATGGCATCCGATTTTATGGACAGGTTCAGGTTCAACATAGAAAATGCACCAGATGTGTTCTATATTCAAAATTTGAAGAAGAAACCCACAGAAACATTCCGTGAGTATGCTACTCGATGGATGTCAGAAGCTACTAAGGTTAGGCCTGCTTTGGAAGAAGAGCAAATGAACAAATTCTTCGTTCGGGCCCAAGACCCACAATATTATGAGAGGCTGATGATGATCGAAGGCCACAAATTTTCTAACATTATCAAGCTGCGAGAAAGAATCGAAGAAGGCATCAAAAGCGGCATGGTTACGAACTTTGAAGCCTTGCAGGCTACCAATAAGGCTTTACAATCTGGCGGTACGTCTAAGAAAAGGGACGTAGGTGCTGTAATGGTTGCACAGAGGACCAAATCCCCTATCAAATACCAAACCTATCCAATGCCTGCACCCACATATCAACCCACTCCAAATTACCAAGCACCCTCACCCTCTTACCATACTCCCCCACCCACTTATCAGTCAGCTCCACCTCCCGCATATCAGCCCACTTCACCTAAATACTCCCAACCAGCACATGTTTACCAAGCCTACAACACCCAACCATCCCACTATCAATCACCTCCCCCACGTTAAAACTTCCCTAGACCTCGAACAAATTTTGACCGCAGACCTCCCAAACAGTATACCGCCATTGCTGAACCAATTGACCAGCTGTACGAAAGGCTCAAAGTTGCTGGTTATGTCACCCCTATCCCTGCTATAACACCTGAAAACCCTTCTCAGTGGGTCAATCCAAATAAATCCTATGCATACCATTCCGGCATGAAAGGACATACCATTGATGAATGCCGCTCTTTGAAGGACAAGATCCAGACTTTGATTGATAACAAGATAATTATAGCAACGGAACCTGCTCCGAATTTTCGCAATAACCCTCTGCCAGACCACAAGGACGGAGGTGTTCACATGATCGAGATAGAGGACGACTGGACCCCAAGGGATCAATTGGTTTAATCACAAAAGGCGACGATCTAAAGAAGCAAGTAGTCACCCTCAATCCGATTGTGGTCCAAATTCAGCCTTCTGGAGACGCCGAGGTAAACATGTCCATGCCACTCGAGTTTGAAGCACCATCCTCTGCAAAGATGCCAGCGCCGATTGAGTTTATGTCACCAGCAAACACACCTACACCCTTTGAAGTTGCAGTTTTACCACCTGAGGGGCCTGCTCTGTTCGGGGTAAAAATAGCCACGCCAATTCCAGTGGCAATGTCGGCCATAACACCATTCCATACAAAGGCTATACCATGGGACTACACAGCCGAGGCCAGAAGAAAGGGGAAGGTTAAGTTCGGGGAAGCTATTGCAGTACAGGGTATGACGAGAACTGGTAGAGTTTACACCCCGAAACATCTGGCTGAGTCAAGCAAGCAGGCCTCTAGTCGGCCAACCATCACTGAAACTGGTGCCGACGATCTCTGGAGAAAGATACAGGCCAAAGAATACTCAGTCATTGATCAGCTGAACAAGACACCAGCACAGATTTCTATCCTTGCTTTGCTACAAAGTTCTGATGCACACAAGAGTGCCTTGTTAAAAGTGCTGAGTGAGGCATATGTACCAAGTAACATCACCGGTGGAGAGATGGCTAACATGGTAGGTCAGGTGTTGGAAAGTCACAAGATCACTTTTCATGAAGATGAGCTGCCACCGGAGGGATTGAGTCACAACAAGGCATTACACATCACCGTGCAGTGCGAAGATTATTTTATCACCAGGATCTTGGTCGATGGGGGATCCAGTCTCAACATTTGCCCGTTGGTGACACTCAGGACATTAGGAAAGGGGCTGCATGAGATCAAGGACGGGGCCATCAACATCAAAGCTTTCGACGGATCCCAAAGGTCTACTATTGGGGAAATTAGTTTGTGTTTCCAAATGGGGCCTACTTGGTTTGATGTTGATTTTCAAGTGATAGACGTGCCAGCATCTTACAATCTGTTGTTGGGACGACCATGGATTCATGCCGCTGGGGCCGTGGCGTCAACACTACATCAGGCAGTGAAGTTTGAGTGGAACCACCAAGAGGTGATCATTCACGGTGACGGTAGCAATCCCATATATAGTCGCCAGACTATCCCAGCAATTGGAGGAAGAAGAAGGATAGGCGGGAAAACTTACCACCACATCGAGCGAGTCAACGCCATCGACAAGGACAAATGGTGGGATAACATAATCGAAAGCATATTGAACTGGAGCGAGTATGCCTGGTAATGGACTTGGCAAGAACCTCCAAGGAATCTGTAAGCCCATCAAGCTCAAGAAACATGGCACCACCTTCAGATTGGGATATGAGTATACTTGGGAGGAATTCAACCGTTGGTCGCCACCATGGCGCGGTCCTTACTATCCTTTAGAGCAGCCAATACCCCGTTTGGAGCAGACTTTCCCACTGGCCGAGGTTATCTACGGGACAGAAGAAGAGGAAGCACTGGCAGCAGTGAGGAATTTATTCCTGGAAGACGATGATATGGATTGTTGTGTCGTTTTCGAGGAGGAGGGGGAGGAAGGCCCTTCCATACAGGCCGTGAGCAGAGGAGCATGCCTCAATAACTGGACTATCAGAACCACCAGAGCCCGGCGAGCCTCGGGGTAGCAAGGCTGAACAAGCATCATGCACTATTTTATTTTACTAGTTTACTTTCCTTTCGCATTTTTATTTTTTGCAAGAAAGAGCTCCAATGTTCAAAAACAGTTATGGAATTTATCCAAGTATTTCGGTTTTATTATAAATCTTACTCTTATTATTTTCTCTCATTACTTTACTTATACAGCATTACTATTACTTATCTTGATGGACCAATGACTGTGACATGCAACGAGACAACGCAACAAACGGACATAGATTCAGAGGAAGATGATATACCGGAAGAGATTGTTAAAGAGGTTGAGAATTTTGAGAATAGAGCTAAGTCAAACCTGGAGAGACTGAGATTGTTAACCTGGGAGATGCAGAAAACATCAAAGAAACATGAATCAGCGTTCATTTGTCACCATCAGAAAAGGAAGAATACACAGAGTTTCTAAGAGAATATGAGGACATATTCGCCTGGTCGGAAGACGACATGATTGGTCTGAGTACATCTATTGTGGCTCACAAATTGCCAACTGATCCAGCCTGTCCGCCAGTAAAACAGAAGCTCAAAAAGTTCAAGCGAAACGTGAGTTTGAAAATCAAGGAAGAAGTCACTAAGCAGGTCAAAGCTAAGGTTCTCAGGGTAGTGGAATATCCAACATGGTTAGCCAACATTGTGCCAGTACCGAAGAAGGACGGGAAGGTTAGAGTCTGTGTCGACTATTGG
>NW_017677500.1:0-1049 GCF_001879085.1 Nicotiana attenuata
AATTTATTTTTTAAAAGAGGCAGAACCCTAGAAGCACAATTGCCCAAGTTTTTCTCAGTTTCTTTAGGATTAAAATTGATTCGAGGCACGAAATAATGTATTCGTTTGTTCTTGGCAAAGAACAAACGTTCACATCATTCCGGGGCTTCGAATCGGAGTCTTGTGTGGTTCAATCTTCTACAATGTAAGTGTTTCCATTCTATGTTTGTTCAATTTTTTTTTTGTCTGTTAAAATTGGTATGTGCATATTGATTTGATTTTTGTGTTGGTTAGTTTAGGTATTAGTTTAACTGTTGATTAGTTTTAGGTGCTTAAATGTTAGTTAGTTGGATTTTCTATTAGCTTTTATTTTGATGTGCAGTATAATTAGTTAATTTTGGTCGACATGATTTTTGTTAGCTGGGTATAATTGAAAACTCAATTGCTTGATTAATCATAATTAGCTTTAATTGGGGTAATGTTTAATTGATAGGGAGGGTAGTAATTTCAAAATAAGTGCAGGGGCAGTTTGGGTACTTAGGGCTGGGTAGAAATGCTGTAGGTTATACTAGAATTACCTAGAACCTTCTAGAATAGGACTTTAGTTCAAAATTCAGAAAACAGGTGCACTTACTTGAGAAGCAAGTCAATAAGTAGAGGACTAATCTGAAAATAAAATAGGGACTAAGAGGAAAACAGAAAATTGGGGGCTGCCCTCATCTTTGCCTATAAAAGGCAGCCTCTAGTGCCTTGAAGAACAAGTCTTGGAACCTCTAAAATTCCCCCCAAAACCTCTTCCACAGATCTGAAATCTAAATTTGAAATTCAGATCAATAGAAGTAAGAAAAATCTTCCTTAGATCTTAGATTACCACAGAAAAATCCAAAAACAGAAAAAAAACAATAGAAAAATCCAAAAATTCAAAAGTTACTGTTCATTGAAGTCACAAGTTCGAGTTTGATATTTCAGCATCTAATGGTCAATTCCTAGCTCAAATCTTAATCACTGAAGGGTTTTATAATGTTTCTGGAAAAATTTTGAGTTTATGTGGGTGTGTTCGAGTTGATTTG
>NW_017677500.1:6412-29872 GCF_001879085.1 Nicotiana attenuata
CATTTAGAGCAATATGAGAACAAACATCCACCGGTTCCTTGTTTGGCACTTCCCCAGGGCTTACCGGTGGTACACCGACCCTTACATTGTTGTTTTCACCAAGACCTTCGTTGTCATGGATAGGTGCGTTTTGTGAGCTAGACATGTTTCAGCCTGTGATGACCCAAAAAGGTCATCACTTATTTTTAAATTAAATTCTGCATTTCGAGGCCTTAAAAACCTCTTTCAGCGTCACCTCGAATTGCGTGCGCAGTCCGGGGGCGTAGCCGGAAAGTCTATATGTGAAAATCTGTGAAAAATGATAAAATTTGGCTTTAAAATGAATTAAGTTGACTTCGGTCAATATTTTAGGTAAACGGACCCGGACCCGTGATTTGACGGTTCCGGAGGGTCCGTAGGAAAATATGGGACTTGGGCGTGTGCCGCAATCGAATTCCGAGGTCCCATGCCCGAGAAATGAATTTTTGAAAGAAATTGTTTTCTGAAAAATATAAAGGTTTTTGAGAGTGAAATGTTATGTGAAACCTCTGGTATCGGGCCCGTATTATGGTTCGGAGCCCGATACAGGTTCAATATGATTTATATGTGTTGTCGGTAAAGTTTGGTAAGAAACGGAATCCATTTGACGTGATTCGGACCTTAAATGCAAAATTTGATGTTTAAGAAGTTTTGAGAAATTTCATTGATCTTGAGGTTTAATTCGATGTTCATGATGTTATTTTGGCGATTTGATTACACGAATAAGTCCATAGGAGGTTTTTGAGGTTGTGTGTATGTTTGGTTTGGAGCCCCGAGGGCTCGGGTGAGTTTTGGATAGGCCACGGAGTGTATTTTGGACTTAGAAAATTGCAGATTTTTTAACTGTGCATAGCAGGCCTGCAGGCAGGCTTCGCATTTGCGAAGCCTGGCTTGCAAATGCGATATCACAAATGCGAGCGGCTTATCGCAATTGCGAAGGAAACCCAGACAAGCTCCATCTCGCAAATGCGAGGAAACCCATCGCAAATGCGATGCCCCTTTTCCCAGCCTGTAGTCGCAAATGCGACGCCCCTCTCGCAATTCCCAACTCGCAAATGCGAGAGTCCTTTCCCAATTCCCAAGCTAGCAGAGGTCGGGGTTCACAATTGCGATCCCATGTTCGCAATTCTCACATCTGAGACCTGCAACTTTTATACTTAGACGAATTTTAACCCATTTTCACATCTTTTCAAAACACAAACTCCCTAGGGCGATTTTTCAAGAACAAATCTTCTTCCAAATCGATTGTATTTCAACTTCAAATCAATAATTTTCATGGGGAAAATTGGGTGTTTTGGGTAGAACCTAGGTTTTTTCAAAAAAATAGGGATTTGGACCTCGATTTGAGGTCCGATTTCAAAACAAATTATATATTTGAGTTCGTGGGGGAATGGGTAATCGGGTTTTGGTTCGAACCTCGAGTTTTGACCATGTGGGCCCGGGGGCAATTTTTGACTTTTGGGGTAAAACTTTAAGAAACTTATTTTCATGCATTAGAATTGATTCATTTAGTGTTTATTGATGTAATTAAGTAACTTGTGGCTAGATACGAGCGAATTGGTGGTGGAATCAAGGGGTAAAGCGATAATTGAGACGTGAATTGTGTTCGTGTCATCGAGGTAAGTGTTTGGTCTAACCTTAGCTTGAGGGATTAGGAGTCGAGTCCGATTTGCTATGTGGTAATTGTTGAGTACGATGTATAGGCATGGTGACGAGTATCTATGCGTTGGTGTCTAGCATGCCCGTGAGTCTCTTAATGTGATTTTTATGACTTCGTTGTATTATTCATATCTTGGTGATGATTTTTAATTGTTGGGCAAAGTTCGTGGAAGTAATTGTGATGTTTGATCATTGAGGAGCGTTGGCTCAAGTTGTGTAACGAATTGTGAACGTATGAGCGGTAATTGAAACCTTTGGAGCATTGGCTCGAGTTGTGAAGTGAATTGTGAAACGAAGGTGAGAAAGAGAAAAGAATTGCTATATTGACTCCCTTGCCGGGATGTTGTCATTGTTGTTTTGAGGTTGTCCCTTGCCGGTACTTATTGTTGAATTATTGTTCCCTTGCCGGGATTCTTATTGCGAATTTCATTCATTTCCTTGCCTATTTGTTTGTGATTGTTGTTTGGGTGAGGAAGAGAGTTAAAGCACGAAGGGTGATGCCGTGCATTGTTTTGGTAAGAGAGTCTTAAAGCACGAAGGGTGATGTCGTGCCTGCTTTTGTGAGGAAAGAGTGTAAAGCACGAAGGGTGATGTCGTGCCGCACGATGTACCATTCTGTGCCGATTATATTTATGATATGGTGAGGACGAGAGTAAAAGCACGAAGGGTGATGCCGTGCACATTTTCATTACTTGATTGTTTTGGTGAGGACGAGAGTAAAAGCACGAAGGGTGATGCCGTGCACATTTTCATTACTTGATTGTTTTGGTGAGGACGAGAGTAAAAGCACGAAGGGTGATGCCGTGCATTTATTGTTTTCTGGCTCTTTGTTGATATTCGAGATATATTGTTTCTTCCATTTACCTGCTATCTTTCTATACTGGATTGATATCTTCCCCGCAGCATGCTTCCCCTTCCATACTTGACTGTTTATTTCTGTATTCCTTTTTCCGCTATATATAGTTGAATTGCACAGGTTTATTTGGTAGTATGGTCCTAGCCTCGTCACTACCTCGCCGAGGTTAGGCTAGGCACTTACCAGTACATGAGGTTGGTTGTGCTGATACTACACTCTGCACTCTTTTGTGCAGATCCCAGTGCTGTTGACTTTGGACCGTAGATTGAGTGGTTACCTTCAGTCCACCCGGAGATCCAAGGTAGACCTGTAGGCGTCCGCAGGCCCTCTATCACTTATTTCCTGTTTCATCTATTTGATTCTGAGACAGTATATCTTTTATTTTCAGACTTTGTATTTAGCACTCTTAGATTGTCTGTGACACTGTGACACCAGTTCTGGGTGGTTAAGGCTTAATCGGTTGTAATAGCTACATGTTCAGATATTTTATTGCTTTCTTCTGCTTATTCTAAATTTTCCGCTGTTTACACGTTATTGCTTTATAATTGTTAAAAGGAAATAATTGGATAATGAAGTAATTAATTCAAGAATTGGCTTGCCTAGCTCACATTAGTAGGTGCCATCACGACTCCTGAGGGTGTGAAATCCAGGTCGTGACAAGTTGGTATCAGAGCTCTAGGTTACATGGGTCTCACAGTTCACAGACAAGCTTAGTAGAGTCTGAGGGATCGGTACGGAGACATCTGTATTTATCCCCCAGAGGCTACAGAGTTAGGAAAATTTCCCATCTTTTCTTTCCTGTCGTGCGGTTTGGTTTCTCAATGCTGATTGAATTTCTATTCTCTTCGCTTGTAGATGCCGAGAACACGCACTTCCTCATCCGCTGACCAGCAGCCCGAGCCTCCAGTAGCAGCACCCACGAGGTGCAGAGGGCGAGGCCGAGATCGTGCTATAGGCCGAGGTAGGGGCAGAGCTCAGCCCAGAGCAGCAGCACCAGCAGCAAAGCCTCAGGTTGACTTTGATGATGAGGTTCTGGCCCCAGCAGCTTTGGTAGGCCCAGCTCAGGTCCCAGAGGGGGTTATTGCTACCCCAGTACTCTAGGATGCTCTGGTCCGTCTAGTAGGCCTAATTGGAGAGTGTCACCCGGGCAGGCTTGCTTCCTGTCCCACCAGCCGTCTCTCAGGCTGGAAGAGGAGCCCAGACTCCTACTACTCGCACTCCGGAGCAGGAAGCTCCCCAGTTTTAGACTCCAGCAGTTCAGCCAGTTGGAGCAGCTCAGCCGGGTGTGGTAGCCCAGACCGGTGATGGCGCAGCAATGTCTGCCAATGCTTTGTGGAGATTGGACAAGTTCACCAAGCTCTTCACTACTACTTTCAGTGGTGCATCTTCTGAGGATCCCCAAGATTATCTAGACAGCTGTCATGAGGTTCTCAGGTACATGGGGATAGTTGAGACCAATGGGGTCGATTTTGCTACTTTCCGCTTGTCTGGATCTGCCAAGACTTGGTGGAGAGATTATTGCTTGGCTAGACCAGCTGGATCACCTGCCTTGAATTGGGAGCAATTTACGCAGCTATTTCTGGAGAAGTTTCTCCCTATCACTCAGACAGAGGCCTATCGGAGGCAGTTTGAGCGTCTCTAGCAGGGTTCTATGACCGTTACCCAGTATGAGACCAGATTCATCGACTTGGCTCGCCATACCCTTATCATACTTCCCACCGAGAAAGAGAGGGTGAGGAGGTTCATTGATGGACTTATTCAGCCGATTCGTCTTCAGAT
The DNA here is from genome assembly GCF_001879085.1 of Nicotiana attenuata. NCBI lineage: Eukaryota > Viridiplantae > Streptophyta > Magnoliopsida > Solanales > Solanaceae > Nicotiana > Nicotiana attenuata. The sequence continues at coordinate 10,725 of NW_017677500.1, forward strand.
GGCTAGGGAGACTGGGAGTGAGATATCTTTCCAGGAGGCGGTCAATGTGGCCTGAGAGTTGAGATGGTTCTATCGCAGGGAGGTGGTCATGGGTCGGACAAGAGGCCCCGTCATTCAGGCCGATTCAGTGGTACCTCGTCTGGAGGTAGGGATTCGTATGGTAGAGGCCATCCTCCTAGGCCTTTTCAGTCGGCACTTCAGGTTTCTCATGGTGCTTCAGGTGGCCGTGGTCCTCAGATGCAGCATTCTGATCAGCTGTCCTCCAGTGCACTACCAGCCCCCATTAGTGCACCGCCGCTTCAGAGTTTTCGGGGTGGTCATTCAGGTCGTCAAGGTCAGCAGCCGAGGGCTTGTTACACTTGTGGTGATGTGGGTCACATTTCTAGGTTTTGCCCTCGAGCACCGAGTAGCTCTCAGCATCAGGGTTCCCGTGCCATGGTTCAGGCACCGAGTGTTCCACAGCCCACTTAGCCAGTTAGAGGTGGGTTAGAGGTGCTAGAGGTGGAGGTAGAGGTCCTAGAGGTGGAGCTCAGGCCACTAGAGGTGGAGGCCAGCCAGCGGCAGGCCGTCCCAGTGATGTAATTCAGGGTGGTGGGGCCCAACCCCGATGTTATGCTCTTCCAGCCAGGCCCGAGGCTGAGGCTTCCGATGCAGTTATTACAGGTACTGTTCTGGTTTGTAGCAGAGATGTTTCAGTTTTATTTGATCCAGGGTCTACATACTCCTATCTGTCATCTTATTTTGCACCGTATCTGGTCATGCCTAGTGATTCTTTGAGTGCTTCTATTTATGTGTCTACACCGGTGGGTGATTCTATTGTGGTAGATCGAGTCCATCGTTCGTGTGTAGTTGGGATTGGAGGTCTTGAGACTCGTGTAGATTTGCTTCTTCTGGACATGGTTGATTTCGATGTCATATTAGGGATGGACTGGTTATCACCTTATCACGCTATCTTGGACTTTCATTCCAAGACTGTGACCTTAGCCTTACCGGGTTTACCTCGTTTGGAGTGGAGGGGGACTCCTGGTCATTCTACCCGCAGTGTTATCTCGTAAGTGAAGACTCGGCATATGGTCGAGAAGGGGTGTTTGGCCTATTTGGCCTATGTTCGTGATTCTGGTGTTGAGGTTCCTTCTATTGAGTCTGTGCCCGTTGTTCGTGAGTTTCCTGAGGTATTCCCTTCAGACCTGCCGGGTATGCCACCCGACAGGGATATTGACTTTTGCATTGATTCGGCTCCGGGCACTCAGCCCATTTCTATCCTGCCGTATCGTATGGCCCCGCCTGAGTTGAAATAGTTGCAGGAGCAGTTGCAAGACTTGCTCGAGAAGGGTTTCATTAGACCCAGTGTTTCGCCTTGGGGTGCACCGGTGTTGTTTGTTAAGAAGAATGATGGATCGATGAGGATGTGTATTGATTACCGGCAATTGAATAAGGTTACAATCAAGAATAAGTATCCGCTGCCGAGGATTGATGATTTTTTCGATCAGCTTCAGGGTGCCAAGGTATTTTCAAAGATTGACTTGAGATCTGGCTACCATCAGTTAAGGATTAGGGCATCCGATGTCCCTAAGACAGCTTTCCGCACTCGGTACGGGCATTATGAGTTCTTGGTGATGTCAATCGGGTTGACAAATGCCCCGCAGCTTTTATGGATTTGATGAACCGAGTGTTCAGGCCTTACTTGGATTCGTTCGTGATAGTCTTCATTGATGATATTTTGATCTATTCCCGCAGTCGGGAGGAGCACGAGCAACATCTTAGAGTGGTTCTTCAGACTTTGAGGGATAGTCAATTGTACGCCAAGTTTTCGAAGTGTGAGTTCTGGTTGAGTTCAGTTGCATTCCTAGGTCATGTTGTGTCAGCAGAGGGTATTCAGGTTGATCTGAAGAAGATTGAGGCAGTCAAGAACTGGCCTAGACCAACGTCAGCCACAGAGATCCGGAGTTTCTTGGGTTTGGCAGGCTACTATCGTCGGTTTGTAGAGGGGTTCTCATCTATCGCAGCCCCGATGACCAGGTTGACCTAGAAGGGTGCCCAGTTCAGATGGTCGGATGAGTGTTAGGCGAACTTTCAGAAGCTCAAGACAGCTTTGACTACGGCACCAGTGTTGGTTTTGCCCACAGGTTCAGGGCCATATACAGTCTACTGTGATGCATCTCTTGTTGGACTTGGTGCGGTGTTGATGCAGGATGGCAAGATCATTGCCTATGCTTCGCGACAGTTGAAGATTCATGAGAAGAACTATCCGGTTCATGATTTGGAGTTAGCAGCCATTGTTCACGCATTGAAGATCTGGAGGCATTATCTGTATGGCGTGGCATGCGAGGTGTTCACGGACCACAAGAGTTTGCAGTATTTGTTCAAGCAAAAGGAGTTGAATTTGAGGCAGAGAAGGTGGTTAGAGCTATTGAAAGACTATGATATCACCATCTTATATCATCCGGGAAAGGCCAATGTGGTGGCCGATGCCCTGAGCAGGAAGTCAGCCAGTATGGGCAGTCTAGCTTATATTCCGGTCGGTGAGAAACTCTTGCCTTGGATATTCAGGCTTTGGCCAATCAGTTCGTGAGGTTGGATGTTTCTGAGCCCAGCCGTGTGTTAGCTTGCACACTCGCTCGTTCTTCATTATTGGAGCATATCCGAGATCGACAGTATGATGACCCTCATTTGCGTGTCCTTAGGGACATGGTGCAGCGCGGAGGTACCAGGCAGGTTACCTTAGGTGATGATGGAGTTTTGAGATTGCAGGGTCGAGTTCGTGTGCCTAATGTGGATGGTCTTCGAGAGTTGATTTTAGAGGAGCCCCATAGCTCCCGGTACTCTATTCATCCGGGCGCCGCTATGATGTATCAGGATTTACGGCAGCATTATTGGTGGAGAAGAATGAAGAAGGATATCGTTGCATATGTGGCTCGGTGTTTGAATTGCCAGCAGGTTAAGTACGAGCATCAGAGGCCCGGTGGTTCATTTCAGAAGATTGAGATTCCTGAGTGGAAGTCAGAGCGTATCACTATGGACTTCGTTACTCGACTCCCACCGACTCAGAAGAAGTTCGATGCAGTGTGGGTTATTGTTGATAGGCTGACCAAGTCAGCACACTTCATTCCTGTGGCAGTTTCCTATTCTTCTGAGAGATTAACTGAGATCTACATCCGGGAGATTGTTCGTCTTCATGGTGTGCCCGTGTCTATCATTTTGGATCGAGGTACGCAGTTTACCTCACATTTCTAGAAAGCAGTTCAGCAAGAGTTGGGCACACGGGTTGAGTTGAGCACAGCGTTTCATCCTCAGACGGACGGGCAATCCGAGCGGACTATTCAGATTTTGGAGGATATGCTCTGAGCTTGTGTCATTGACTTTGAAGGCTCGTGGGATCAGTTTTTGCCTTTAGCAGAGTTCACCTATAACAACAGCTACCAGTCGAGTATCCAGATGCCTCCTTATGAGGCCTTGTATGGTAGGCGGTGTCGGTCGCCGGTTGGTGTGTTTGAGCCGGGAGAGGCTCGGTTGTTGGGTACGGATCTAGTGCAGGATGCCTTGGACAAGGTCAGGATTATTCAGGATAGGCTTCGTACAGCTCAGTCCAGGCAAAAGAGCTATGCCGACCGCAAGGTTCGTGATTTGGCATTCATGGTCGGTGAGCGGGTATTGCTTCAAGTGTCGCCTATGAAGGGCGTGAAGAGATTTGGGAAGAAGGGCAAGCTTAGCCCTAGGTTCATTGGCCCATTTGAGATTCTTGATCGAGTGGGAGATGCGGCTTATAGACTTGTGTTGCCGCCGAGCTTATCAACCGTGCATCTAGTGTTTCATGTGTCCATGCTTCGGAAGTATCACGGCGATCCATCCCACGTGTTAGATTTCAGCACTGTTCAGTTGGACAAGGACTTATCTTATGAGGAGGAGCCGATAGCTATTCTAGATCGGCAGGTTCGTCAGTTGAGAACGAAGAGTTTTCCTTCTGTTCGTGTTCAGTGGAGAGGTCAGCCTGCTGAGGCATCGACCTGGGAGTCCGAGTCCGATATGCGGAGCCGTTATCCCCATCTTTTCCCCGACTCAGGTACTTCCTTCTTCAGTCCGTTCGAGGACGAACGGTTGTTTTAGAGGTGGAGGATGTAATGACCCAAAAGGTCATCACTTGTTTTTAAATTAAATTCTGCGTTTCGAGGCCTTAAAAACCTCTTTCAGCATCACCTCGAATTGTGCGCGCAGTCCGGGCGCGTAGCCGGAAAGTCTATATGTGAAAATCTGTGAAAAATAATAAAATTTGGCTTTAAAATGAATTAAGTTGACTTCGGTCAACATTTTGGGTAAATGGACCCGGACCCGTGATTTGACGGTTCTGGAGGGTCCGTAGGAAAATATAGGACTTGGGCGTGTGCCCGCAATCGAATTCCGAGGTCCCAAGCCCGAGAAATGAATTTTTGAAAGAAATTGTTTTCTGAAAAATATAAAGGTTTTTGAGAGTGAATTGTTATGTGAAACCTGTGGTATCGGGCCCGTATTATGGTTCCGGAGCCCGGTACAGGTTCAATATGATTTATATGTGTTGTCGGTAAAGTTTGGTAAGAAACGAAATCCATTTGACGTGATTCGGACCTTAAATGCAAAATTTGACGTTTAAGAAGTTTTGAGAAATTTCATTGATCTTGAGGTTTAATTTGATGTTCATGACGTTATTTTGGTGATTTGATTACACGAATAAGTCCGTAGGATATTTTTGAGGTTGTGTGTATGTTTGGTTTGGAGCCCCGAGGGCTCGGGTGAGTTTTGGATAGGCCACGGAGTGTAATTTGGACTTAGAAAATTGCAGATATTTTAGCTGTGCATAGCAGGCCTGCAGGCTTCGCATTTGCGAAGCCTGGCTCGCAAATGCGATATCGCAAATGCGAGCGGCTTATCGCAATTGCGAAGGAAGCCCAGGCCAGCTCCATCTCGCAAATGCGAGGAAACTCATCGCAAATGCGATGCCCCTTTTCCCAGCCTGTAGTCGCAAATGCGATGCCCCTCTCGCAATTCCCTACTTGCAAATGCGAGAGTCCTTTCGCAATTCCCAAGCTAGCATAGGTCGGGGTTCGCAATTGCGAAACCCTGTTCGCAATTCCCACATCTGAGACCTGCAACTTTTGTACTTAGATGAATTTAAACCCATTTTCACATCTTTTCAAAACACAAACTCCCTAGGGCAATTTTTCAAGAACAAATCTTCTTCCAAAATCGATTGTAAGTCACTTTTAACTCGTTTCCTTCAATCATTAACATCTTTTGACATGATTTCAACTTCAAATTAATGATTTTCATGGGGAAAATTGGGTGTTTTGGGTAGAACCTAAGTTTTTTCAAAAAATAGGGATTCGGACCTCGATTTGAGGTCCGATTTCAAAACAAATTATATATTTGAGTTCGTGGGGGAATGGGTAATCGGGTTTTGGTTCTAACCTCGGGTTTTGACCATGTGGGCCCGGGGGCGATTTTTTACTTTTGGGGTAAAACTTTAAGAAACTTATTTTCATGCATTAGAATTGATTCATTTAGCGTTTATTGATGTAATTAAGTAACTTGTGGCTAGATACGAGCGAATTGGTGGTGGAATCAAGCGGTAAAGCAATAATTGAGACGTGAATTGTGTTCGTGGCATCGAGGTAAGGTTTTGGTCTAATCTTAGCTTGAGGGATTAGGAGTCGAGTCCTATTTTCTATGTGGTAATTGTTGAGTACGACGTATAGGCATGGTGACGAGTATCTATGCGTTGGTGTCTAGCATGCCCGTGAGTCTCTTAATGTGAAGGATAAGGAAAACAAAGGCAGATTTCACTCTCGGTTCACAACTCGTTGCAGGCATGTAACCCGATCCCATTTCTCATATGTTGTGGTAGGCGTACCACCCGCTCCCATTTCATTATATCTTGTGGTAGGCGTACCACCCGATCCCATTTCATTATATCTCGTGGTAGGCGTACCACCCGATCCCATTTCATTATATTTCGTGGTAGGCGTACCACCCCATCCCATTTCATTATATTTCGTGGTAGGCGTACCACCCGATCCCATTTCACTATATCTTGTGGTAGGCGTACCACCCGATCCCATTTCATTATATCTTGTGGTAGGCGTACCACCCGCTCCTATTTTATTAAATCTCGTGGTAGGCGTACCACCCGCTCCCATTTACAAGCCAACACAAAATCACAAGGAATCCCGGCAAGGGAACAAAAGCAACATAATAACTCCCCGATAAGGGAAAACCAATATCAAGACAAACATCCCGGCAAGGGAGAATCAGCTATAACCAATCCTAACTCAACTCCTACTCAGCTATACCCAAACTTGTTCCAACATCTAACTACCTCAGCTATAACTAAACTTGTTACAACACCTAACTACCTCGGCCATACCCAAACTTGTTCCAACATCTAACTACCTCAGCTATAACCATAATCCTTACCTAACACAAAGAATCATCAACCTAAGTATCCGTAATATCAATTAAGAACATCATGCAAGGGACCCACAACTCAACAACAGCCCGACAAGGGGGCAACATAATGATCTCTTCTCTTTCTCACTTTTACTTCACAATTCGCTTCACAACTCGAGCCACTGCTCTAGAGGTTCAATTATCACTTTTACTACCACAATTCGTTATACAACTGGAGCCAACGCTCCTCAATGTTCATAGGTCACAATTCTTTTCACAACTTTACACAACAAATAGAAATTTTCACCAAGGCATGAATAATACAACGAAATCATGGAAATCACAATATAAGACTCACGGTCATGCTCGACACCAACGTATAGATACTCGTCACCATGCCTATATGTCGTACTCAACAAGAACAATTAGCAAATAGGACACAACTCCTAATCCCTCAAGCTAAGGTTAGACCAAACACTTACCTCAAACTTTCACGGCCAACTCAAGCCTCAAACGCCGCCTTTCCTTTCGAATTCGGCTCCAAATCAATCGTATCTATACATAATCGACTTTATAACATCAAAAAACGCTAAACAATTCAATTCCAATGCCTAATTATAGCTTTCTAAAAATTCTTCCAAAAATTGACCTCGGGCCCGCTTGGTCAAAACACGAGTTTCGAACCAAAATCCGATCCCCAATTCACCCACGAGCCCAAATATATAATTATTTCCAGAATTCGACCCCAAAACGAGGTCCAAATCACAATTAATCAAAAAGCCTAACTCTATCCAAATTCCTAATTTTCTACCCTTAATCTCATGTTTTAGGCCTAGAAATCTAGTGGGTGTTGATAAAAATGGAAGATAACAAGTTAAAAATTACTTACCCAAGAGATATGGTGAGGAAATGCTTCAAAAATTGCCTAAGAGCTTTGGAGAAGAAGAGGTTTATGAAATTTTATGAAAATCCCATAAGTGTTCTGTTTTTGAGACTTAAAATAACTGGGCAAAATTGCCCTTCGTGTTCGCGACAGGCTCATCGCGTTCGCGATGAGTCAGGCCTGAAGACCTTCGCATTCGCGACATCGGGCTCGCATTCGCGGAGAGTAAACTCCTCGAGCCCTCGCGTTCGCATCCAAAGGGCCGCGTTCGCATAGAACAAATGCCCCACCCCTGACCAGGCTCATTTGGCCTTCGCGTTCGCGTGGCCAGGACTGCGTTCGCAAAGGGTTAACCCCTCAATGCCTTGCGTTCGCGACCTGTGCTACGCGTTCGCGTAGAAGGAATTTCCTTCATCAAAATTTAATGCATCGCGTTCGTGAGGATCTCCCGCGAACGCGAAGAAGGAAACATCAGAAACCCAACAGCTGAAAACCTGTAATTTTTCTTAAGTCCGAAACCTTCCGAAACACACCCGAGCCCTCGGGGCTCCTAACCAAACATACGTACTAACTCAATGACATCATACGAACTTATCTGTGCGATCAAATCGCCAAAATAACCTCAATAACAAAGAATTAAACCTCAAAATGAAAGGATTTTTCTCAAACTTCATAAAACATCAACTTTCGCAATTTAGGTCCGAATAACGTCAAATGACATCCGTTTTTCACCAAATTTCACTGAATCATCTTAAATCATATATAAGACCTGTACCTGGTGCCGGAACCGAAATACAGGCCCGATACCAACATGTTCTAATCAAGTTTCATTTCAAATTCCTTTAAACAATTTCAGAAAACAATTTTCTTCAAAAATTTATTTCTCGGGCTTGGGACCTCGGAATTTGATTTCGGGCATACGCCCAAGTCCTATATTTTTCTACGGACCTTCCGGGACCGTCACATCACGGGTCCGGGTCCGTTTACCAAAAATGTTGACCGAAGTCAACTTAAATGCATTTTAAGTCAAAATTTCAATATTTCACGGATTTTTCACATAACAGCTTCCCAGCTACACGCCCGGACTGCGCACGCAAATCGAGGTGAATGTAAAAGAGTTTTTTAAGCCCTCGGAACATAGAATTTAATTTAAAAGCAAGTGATGACCTTTTGGGTCATCACATTCTCCACCTCTAAAACAACTGTTCGTCCTCGAACGGACATAAGAAGGAAGTACCTGAGTCGGGAAAATGATGGGGATAACGGCTCCGCATATCGGACTCGGACTCCTAGGTCGACGCCTCAAGAGGCTGACCTCTCCATTGAACGCGAACAGAAGGAAAACTCTTCGATCTCAACTGACGAACCTGCCGGTCTAGAATAGCTACCGGCTCCTCCGCATAAGACAAGTCCTTGTCCAACTGGACAGTACTGAAATCTAACACGTGGGATGGATCGCGGTGATACCTCCGAAGCATGGACACGTGAAACACTGGATGCACGGCTGATAAGCTCGGCGACAATGCAAGTCTATAAGCCACCTCTCCCACTCGATCAAGAATCTCAAACGGGCCAATGAACCTAGGGATAAGCTTGCCCTTCTCCCCAAATCTCATCACGCCCTTCATAGGCGACACTCGAAGCAATACCCGCTCACCGACCATGAAAGCCAAATCTCGAACCTTGCGGTCAGCATAACTCTTTTGCCTGGACTGAGCTGAACGAAGCCTATCCTGAATGATCCCGACTTGTCCAAGGCATCCTAAACCAGATCCGTACCCAACAACCGAGCCTCTCCCGGCTCAAACCATCCAACCAGCGACCGACACCGCCTACCATATAAGACCTCATAAGGAGCCATCTGAATACTCGACCGGTAGCTGTTGTCGTAGGCAAACTCTGCTAAAGGTAAAAACTGATCCCACGAGCCTCCAAAGTCAATGACACAAGCTCGGAGCATATCCTCCAAAATCTGAATGGTCCGCTCGGACCGCCCGTCCGTCTGAGGATAAAACGCTGTGCTCAACTCAGTCCGTGTGACCAACTCTCGCTGAACTGCTCTCCAGAAATGTAAGGTAAACTGCGTACCTCGAACCGAAATGATAGACACGGGCATACCATGAAGATGAACAATCTCCCCGATATAAATCTCAGCTAACCTCTCGGAAGAATAGGAGACTGCCACTGGAAAGAAATGCGCTGACTTGGTCAGCCTATCCACAATGACCCACACTGCATCGAACTTCTTCCAAGTCTGCGAGAGTCCAGTAACGAAGTCCATAGTGATACGCTCCCACTTCTACTCGGGAAGCTCAATCTACTGAAATGAACCACCAGGCCTCTGATGCTCGTACTTAACCTGCTGACAATTCAAACATCGAGCCACATACGCAACGATATCCTTCTTCATTCTCCTACATCAATAATGCTGCCGCAGATCCTGATAAAATCAACTCTCGGAGTCCATCCACATTAGGCTCACAAACTCGACCCTGCAATCTCAAAATTCCATCATCACCCAAGGTAATCTGTTGGCACCTCCGTGCTGCACCGTGTCTCCAAGGACACACAAATGGGGATCATCATACTGCCGATCTCGGATACGCTCCAATAACGAAGAACGAGCGACTGTGCAAGCTAACACACGGCTGGGCTCAGGAGTATCCAACCTCACGAAGTGGTTGGCCAAAGCCTGAACATCCAAAGCAAGCGGTCTCTCACCGACCGGAATATAAGCTAAACTGCCCATACTGGCTGACTTCCTACTCAAAGCATCGGCCACCACATTGGCCTTTCCCGGATGATATAAGGTGATGACATCATAATCCTTCAACAACTCTAACCACCTCCTCTGCCTCAAATTCAACTCCTTTTGCTCGAACAAATACTGAAGACTCTTGTGATCCGTGAACACCTCACATGCCACGCCATACAGATACTGCCCCCAAATCTTCAATGCGTGAACAATGGCTACCAACTCCAAATCAAGAACCGGATAGTTCTTCTCATGAATCTTCAACTGCCACGAAGCATATGCAATGACTTTGCCATCCTGCATCAACACTTCACCAAGTCCAATACGAGATGCATCACAATAAACTGTATAAGGCCCTGAACCTGTGGGCAGAACCAACACCGGTGCCGTAGTCAAAGCTGTCTTGAGCTTCTGAAAGCTCGCCTCACACTCGTCCGACCATCTGAACTGGGCACCCTTCTGGGTCAACCTGGTCATCGGGGCTGCAATAGATGAAAACCCCTCCACGAACCGACGATAGTAGCCTGCCAATCCCAAGAAACTCCGAATCTCTGTAGCTGATGTTGTTCTAGGCTAGTTCTTGACTGCCTCAATCTTCTTCGGATCCACCTGAATACCCTCTGCTGATACAACATGACCCAGAAATACAACCGAACTCAACCAGAACTCACACTTAGAGGACTTAGCATATAACTGACTATCCCTCAGAGTCTGAAGGACCACTCTAAGGTGCTGCTCGTGCTCCTCCTGGCTGTGGGAATATATCAATATATCATCAATGAATACTATCACGAACGAATCCAAATAAGGCCTGAACACTCGGTTCATCAAATCCATAAGAGCTGCTGGGGCTTTTGTCAACCCGAATGACATCACCGAGAACTCATAATGCCCGTACCGAGTGCGGAAAGCTGTCTTAGGGATATCGGATGCCCTAATCCTCAACTGATGGTAGCCAGATCTCAAGTCAATCTTTGAAAATACCTTGGCACCCTAAAGCTGATCGAACAAATCATCAATCCTCGGCAGCGGATACTTATTCTTGATTGTAACCTTGTTCAATTGCCCGTAATCTATGCACATCCTCATCGATCCATCCTTCTTCTTAACAAACAACACCAGCGCACCCCAAGGCGAAACACTGGGTCTAATGAAACCCTTCTCAAGCAAGTCTTGTAATTGCTCCTTTAGCTCTTTCAACTCAAGCGGGGCCATGCGATACGGCGGGATAGAAATGGGCTGAGTTCCCAGAACCAGATCAATGCAAAAGTCAATATCCCTGTCGGGTGGCATACCCGGGAGGTCTGAAGGAAATACCTCAGGAAACTCCCGAACAACGGGCAAAGAATCAATAGGAGGGACCTCAACACTAGAATCGCGAACATAAGCCAAATAGGCCAAACACCCCTTCTCGACCATACGCCGAGCCTTCACATAAGAAATAACACTACGGGTAGATGACCAGGAGTCCCTCTCCACTCTAAATGAGGCAAACCCGGCAAGGCTATGGTCACAGTCTTGGCATGACAATCCAAGATAGCGTGGTAAGGTGATAACCAGTCCATCCCCAATATAACATCGAAATAAACCATGTCCAGAAGCAACAAATCTACACGAGTCTCAAGACCCCCAATCACCACAATACAAGAACGATGGACTCGATCTACCATAATAGAATCACCCATCGGTGTAGACATATAAACAGGGGCACTCAAAGAATCACTAGGCATGACCAGATGCGGCGCAAATAAGACCGAAGCTTCTCTACCACAAACCAGAACAGTACCTGCACCTCCACCTCTAATACCTTTACCTCCACATCTAATTAACTGAGCGGCTGGACGAGTCCCTTAATGAACCTCCTCACTCTCTCTCACAGTGGGAAGTAGGATAAGAGCATGACGAGCCAAGTCGATGAATCTAATCTCGTACTGAGTATCAGTCATAGAACCCTGCTGGAGACGCTCAAACTGCCTCCGATAGGCCTCTCTCTGAGTGATGGGGAGAAACTTCTCCAGAAATAGCTGTGTGAACTATTCTCAAGTCAAAGATGATGACCTAACTGGTATAACCAATCAATAATCTCTCCAACAGGTCTTGGCGGATCCAGGCAAGCGAAAAGTAGCAAAATCGACCCCATTGGTCTCAGTTATCCCCATGTTCCTGAGAACCTCATGACAGCTGTCTTGATAATCTTGGGGATCCTCAGTAGATGCACCGCTGAATGTAATAGTGAAGAGCTTGGGGAAACTTATCCAACCTCCACAAGGCCTCCGAAGACGTAGCTGATCTATCACTGGTCTGTGTTGTTGCTCGGCTGAAGAAGCGATACGTCACCTCGCCATTCGCGAAAGGACATGAGTAGAGGCTTCAATCAGCATTGAGAAACCAAACCGCACGACAAGAAAGAACAAATGTGAATTTTTTCCTAACTCTGTAGCCTCTGGGGGATAAATACAGACGTCTCCGTACCGATCCCTCAGAATCTACTAAGCTTGTCTGTGAACTGTGAGACCCATGTAACCTAGAGCTCTGATACCAACTTGTCACGACCCGGATTCCCACCCTCGGGAGTCGTGATAGCGCCTACTAGTACGAGCTAGGCAAGCCAATTAATTTCACAATTTACCCCTTTTTTCTCATTTTATATTCATTAGCAATTCTAATATTAATAATAACATTTAAACAGCGGAATTTAACATAAGCGAAAGAAAGAAGCCATAAGCTAACTGAACACGAATATCTAATACAACTATTTGAACCTCGACTACCCAGAATTGGTGCCACAGTATCACAGACGGTCTAAGAATACTACAAATAAAGTCTTGAAAGAAATAAATACAATACTATCTCTAGAAATACATGAAAGAAACAGGAATAGTAGATGGAAGGAGACGCCGAAGCCTATGAACGCCTGTAGGACTACCTCGAGTCGCCTGATGAACAAGAATCAGCAATCCCACTGCGGTCCAAAGTCTATAACACTGGGGTCTGCACAAAAGAGTGCAGAGTGTAGTATCAGCACAACCGACCCCATGTGCTGGTAAGTGCCTAGCCTAACCTCGGCGAAGTAGTGACGAGGCTAGGACCAGACTACCAAATAAACATGTGCAGTTGTATTATATACAGCGGAAAGTAAAGCAGAAATAAACGAATAAAGATGGGAGGGGGAAATATGCTTCGGGGAATAACAGATAAAACAGAATCTCAAGAGAATTATCAGGAAACCAAAATTCAACTTCTAACAAGGATAAGGAAAACAAAGGCAGATTTTACTCTCGGTTCACAACTCGTTGCAAGCGTGCAACCCGATCCCATTTCTCATATCTTGTTGTAGACGTACCAACCGCTCCCATTTCATTATATCTTATGGTAGGCGTACCACCCGCTCCCATCTAATTATATCTCGTGGTAGGCGTACCACCCGATCCCATCTCATTATATCTCGTGGTAGGCGTACCACCCGCTCCCATTTCATTAAATCTCGTGGTAGGCGTACCACCCGCTCCCATTTACAAGCCAACACAAAATCACAAGGAATCCCGGCAAGGGAACAAAAGCAACATAATAACTCCCCGATAAGGGAACAACAATATCAAGACAAACATCCCGGCAAGGGAGATCAGCTATAACCAATCCTAACTCAACTCCTACGCAGCTATACCTAAACTTGTTCCAACATCTAACTACCTCAGCTATAACTAAACTTGTTACAACACCTAACTACCTCGGCCATGCCCAAACTTGTTCCAACATCTAACTACCTCAGCTATAACCACAATCCTTACCTAACACAAAGAATCATCAACCTAAGTATCCGTAATATCAATTAAGAACATAATGCAAGGGACCCATAACTCAACAACAGCACGGCAAGGGGGCAACATAATGATCTCTTCTCTTTCTCACTTTTACTTCACAATTCGCTTCGCAACTCGATCCACTGCTCTAGAGGTTCAATTATCACTTTTACTACCACAATTCGTTATACAACTGGAGCCAACGCTCCTCAATCGTTCATAGGTCACAATTCATTTCACAACTTTACACAACAAATAGAAATTTTCACCAAGGCATGAATAATACAACGAAATCATGGAAATCACAATATAAGACTCACGGTCATGCTCGACACCAACGTATAGATACTCGTCACCATGCCTATACGTCGTACTCAACAAGAAACAAATAGCAAATAGGACACAACTCCTAATCCCTCAAGCTAAGGTTAGACCAAACACTTACCTCAAACTTCCACGGCCAACTCAAGCCTCAAACGCCGCCTTTCCTTTCGAATTCGGCTCCAAATCAATCGTATCTATACATAATCGACTTTATAACATCAACAAACGCTAAACAATTCAATTCCAATGCCTAATTATAGCTTTCTAATCANCCATTTCATTATATCTCGTGGTAGGCGTACCACCCGATCCCATTTCATTATATCTCGTGGTTGGCGTACCACCCGATCCCATTTCATTATATCTCGTGGTAGGCGTACCACCCGATCCCATTTCATAATATCTCGTGGTAGGCGTACCACCCGATCCCATTTCATTATATCTCGTGGTAGGCGTACCACCCGATCCCATTTCATTATATCTTGTGTTAGGCGTACCACCCGCTCCCATGTAGAAGCCAACAATAATCACAAAGAATCCCAGCAAGGGAACAATAATATCAACAAACATCCCGGTAAGGAAACAATGATTTTTCAACAATATCCCGACAAGGGAGAAACAGCTATAACCAAACTTGTTACAACATCTAACTACCCAGCTATAACAAAACTTGTTACAACACCTAACTACCCAGCTATAACTAAACTTGTTACAACACCTAACTACCCAGCTATGACCAAGCTTGTTACAACACCTAGCACAAAGAATCATCAACCTAAGCATCTGTAATATCTATTAAGAACACAATGCAAGGGAACCTCAACTCAACAATAGCCCAGCAAGGGGGCAACATAATAATCGCTTCTCTTTCTCACTTTTACTTCACAACTCGAACCAATGCTCTAGAGTTTCAATTATCACATATACTTTCACAATTCGTTATACAACTGGAGTCGACGCTCCTCAATGTTCATAAGTCACAATTCTTTACACAACAAATATAAATCTTCACCAAGGCATGAATAATACAACGAAGTCATGAAAATCACAATATAAGACTTACGGTCATGCTTGAAACCAACGTATAGATACTCGTCACCATGCCTATACGTCGTACTCAACAAGAAGCAAATAGCAAATAGGACACAACTTCTAATCCCTCAAGCTAAGGTTAGACCAAACACTTACCTCGAACTTCCACGGCCAACTCAATCCTCAAACACCGCCTTTCCTTTCGAATTTGGCTCCAACACAATCGTATCTATACATAATCGACTTAATAACATCAATAAATGCTAAACAATCCAATTCCAATGCTCAATTATAGCTTTCTAATCATTCTTCCCAAAAACCCAAAAATCGACCCCGGGCTCGCTTGGTCAAAACACGAGATTCGAACCAAAATCCGATCCCCCATTCACCCACGAGCCCAAATATATAATTATTTCCAGAATTTGACCCCAAAACGAGGTCTAAATCACAATTAATCAAAAAGCCCCTAACTCTACCCAATCCCTAATTTTCTACCCTTAATCTCATGTTTTAGGCCTAGAAATCTAGTGGGTGTTGATAAAAATGGAAGATAACAAGTTAACAATTACTTACCTAAGCGATTATGGTGAGGAAATGTTTCAAATATCGCCTAAGAGGTTTGGAGAAGAAGAGGTTTATGAAATTTTATGAAAATCCCGTAAGTGTTATGTTTTTGAGACTTAAAAATAACTGGGCGAAATTGCCCTTCGCGTTCGCGAGAGGCTCATCGCGTTCGCGATGAGTCAGGCCTGAAGACCTTCGCGTTCGCGACATCGGGCTCGCATTCGCGTAGAACAAATGCCCCACCCCTGCCCAGGCCCATTTGGCCTTCGCGTTCGCGTGGCCAGGACCTTGTTCGCGTGGCCAGGACCGCGTTCGCAAAGGGTTAACCCCCCAACGCCTCGCGTTCGCGACCTGTGCTACGAGTTCGCGTAGAAGGAATTTCCTTCATCAAAATTTAATGCATCGCGTTCGCGAGGGTTCTCCCGCGAACGCGAAGAAGGAAACATCAGAAACCCAACAGCTGAAAACCTGCAATTTTTCTTAAGTCCGAAACCTTCCGAAACACACCCGAGCCCTCGGGGCTCCTAACCAAGCATACGTACTAACTCAATGACATCATACGAACTTATCCGTGCGATCAAATTGCCAAAATAACCTCAATAATAACGAATTAAACCTCAAAATCAAAGGATATCATTTTCTCAAACTTCATAGAACATCAACTTTTGCAATTTAGGTCTGAATCACGTCAAATGACATCCATTTTCACCAAATTTCACAGAATCATCTTAAATCATATATAAGACCTGTACCGGGCGCCGGAACCAAAATGCGGGCCCGATACCAACATGTTCTAATCAAGTTTCATTTCAAATTCCTTTAAACAATTTCAGAAAACAATTTTCTTCAAAAATTCATTTCTCGGGCTTGGGACCTCGGAATTTGATTCCGGGCATACGCCCAAGTCCCATATTTTCCTAAGGACCCTCCGGGACCATCAAATCACGGGTTCGGGTCCGTTTACCAAAAATGTTGACCGAAGTCAACTTAAATGCATTTTAAGTTAAAATTTCAATATTTCACAAATTTTTCACATAACAGCTTTCCGGCTACACGCTCGGACTGCACGCGCAAATGGAGGTGAAGGTAAAAAAGGTTTATAAGGCCTCGGAACATAGAATTTAATTTAAAAGCAAGTGATGACCTTTTGGGTCATCATATTCTCCACCTCTAAAATAATTGTTCGTCCTCGAACGGACATAAGAAGGAAGTACCTGAGTCGGGGAAAAGATGGGGATAACGGCTCCGCATATCAAACTCGGACTCCCAGGTCGACGCCTCAGGAGGCAGACCTCTCCATTGAATGCGAACAAAAGGAAAACTCTTCGATCTCAACTGACGAACCTGCCGGTCTAGAATAGCTACTGGCTCCTCCTCATAAGACAAGTCCTTGTCCAACTGGACAGTATTGAAATCTAACATGCGGGATGGATCGCTGTGATACCTCTGAAGCATGGACATGTGAAACACTGCATGCACGGCTGATAAGCTCGGCGGCAATGCAAGTCTAGAAGCCACCTCTCCCACTCGATCAAGAATCTCAAACGGGCCAATGAACCTAGGGCTAAGCTTGCCCTTCTTCCCAAATCTCATCACGCTCTTCATAGGCGACACTCGAAGCAATACCCGCTCACCGACCATGAAAGCCAAATCTCGAACCTTGCGGTCGGCATAACTCTTTTGCCTGGACTGAGCTGGACGAAGCCTATCCTGAATGATCCTGACCTTGTCCAAGGCATCCTGAACCAGATCCGTACCCAACAACCGAGCCTCTCCTGGCTCAAACCATCCAACCGGCGACCGACACCGCCTACCATATAAGACCTCATATGGAGCCATCTGAATACTCGACTGGTAGCTGTTGTCGTAGGCAAACTCTGCTAAAGGAAAAAACTGATCCCACGAGCCTCCAAAGTCAATGACACAAGCTCGGAGCATATCCTCCAAATTCTGAATGGTCCGCTCGGACCGCCCTTTACCCGTGTGCCCAACTCTCGCTGAACTGCTCTTCAGAAATGTGAGGTAAACTACGTATCTCGACCCGAAATGATAGACACGGGCATACCATGAAGACGAACAATCTCCCAGATATAAATCTCAGCTAACCTCTCGGAAGAATAGGAGGCTGCCACAGGAATGAAATGCGCTGACTTAGTCAGCCTATCCACAATGACCCACACTGCATCAAACTTCTTCCAAGTCTGCGGGAGTCCAGTAACGAAGTCCATAGTGATACGCTCCCACTTCTACTCGGGAAGCTCAATCCTCTGAAATGAACAACCGGGCCTCAGATGCTCGTACTTAACCTGCTGACAATTCAAATATCGAGCCACAAACGCAACGATATCCTTCTTCATTCTCCTGCATCAATAATGCTGCCGCAGATCCTGATAAAATCAACTCTCAGAGTACATCCACATTAGGCTCACAAACTCAACCCTGCTATCTCAAAACTCCATCATCACCCAAGGTAATCTGTTGTCACCTCCGTGCTGCACCGTGTCTCCAAGGACACACAAATGGGGATCATCATACTACCGATCTCGGATACGCTCCAATAATGAAGAACGAGCGACTGTGCAAGCTAACACATGGCTGGGCTCAGAAGTATCCAACCTCACGAACTGGTTGGCCAACGCCTGAACATCCAAAGCAAGCGGTCTCACGATCGAAATATAAGCTAAACTGCCCATACTGGCTGACTTCCTACTCGAAGCATCGGCCACCACATTGGCCTTTCCCGGATGATATAAGGTGGTGACATCATAATCATTCAACAACTCTAACCACCTCCTCTGCCTCAAATTCAACTCCTTTTTTCTTAAACAAATACTGAAGACTCTTGTGATCCATAAACACCTCACATGCCACACCATACAGATACTGCCCCCAAATATTCAACGCGTGAACAATGGCTGCCAACTCCAAATCAATAACCGGATAGTTCTTTTCATGAATCTTCAACTGCCACGAAGCATAGGCAATGACTTTGCCATCCTGCATCAACAATGCACCAAGTCCAATACGAGAGGCATCACAATAAACTGTATAAGGCCCTGAACCTGTGGGCAGAACCAACACCGGTGCCGTAGTCAGAGCTGTTTTGAGCTTCTGAAAGCTCGCCTCACACTCGTCCGACCATCTGAACTGGGCACCCCTTCTCGGTCAACCTGGTCATCAGGGCTGCAATAGATGAAAACCCCTCTACGAACCGATGATAGTAGCCTTGCAATCCCAAGAAACTCCGAATCTCTATAGCTAATGCTGGTCTAGGCCAGTTCTTGACTGCCTCAATCTTCTTCGGATCCACCTGAATACCCTCTGCTGATACAACATGACCCAGAAATGCAACCGAACTCAACCAGAACTCACA
>NW_017677501.1:0-29870 GCF_001879085.1 Nicotiana attenuata
ATGTAGTTAAATCCATCATTAAAATTCGAATTGAGGATCAAAAATTGGAAAAAAATTGGGTGAAACTTCATAGGCTAAACTATTGAGTTTTGAGTGGGTGTTTGACCTCCGATTTGGGAGATTTTTGTATGGTTAGACTCGTGAGAGTACGAGGGTTCTGAAAATGTAAAAATTATTCGATTCCGAGACGTTAGCCTGAAGGGCGTTTTGGTCATTTTACCTAATTTCGCGCCTTAGCTTTGAATTAATTTGTAGAATCAGTTGCTTGCGATGTTATTTACAATGTGTAATTGAATTGAATGGATTTGGGCCATTTGGAGTCGGATACTCGTGGCAAAGGCGTGGTTTTTAGTTGATTTTGAGCCGGTTTGAGGTAAGTGGCTTGTCTAACCTTGTGTGGGGGACCTTTCCCCTTAGGATTTGTAAATTGGTTTTTGAGTGCCTTGTACGCGAGGTGACGAGCGCGTACTTGAGCCAATTGTTGAAAATCCGGTTTTTACTTAAGATATCGAGACATGAGATTTCCTTCATATTTGCTTTATTTTACTTGCAATTATAACCTGTGCTAGATTAGAAAATCATGTTTAGCTGACTTAACTTGCCTAATCGTTTAAGTTGCCTTGACTGTACTATGTGAAGCATGCTAGGATAGTACTACCTGTTGCTTATCTTTTGTACTTCATTTATGAGTATCTTCTGGTTGTGGTTGCGCATTTACATTGGGACTACGGATGTGGGATTCCGGTAGCTCCCCCCCCCCCCCCCTTGTTGTTTACTTTGGGACTACGGGTTCGATTCCCGGTAGATCCCCCTGCACTTTTACTTTGGGACTGCGGGTTAGATTCCCGACAGATCCCCCTGCACATTGATAGTTGGACTACGGGACGGTATCCCGGGAGATCCTTCGGATTTACACATATGATGGACTACGGGACGGTATCCCGGGAGATCCACTGGACAGTTGGAAAAGGACTACAGGACGGTATCCTAGGAGATCCTCATTGTTATCATTGGTATTGATTTGTACATATTCCGTGTTTATTCTGTCTTTGTGTAGTCCTATATGTCCTGTAGCCTCCTGTCTATAGGTGTGGTGCACAACACACCCATAAACAAGACTCTACTAGACATGGTCTATAGACAACCCTAGGACAGAACTGCTCTGATACTACTTTTGTCACGACCCAAACCGATGGGTAGTGACGAGTGCCTGAATCCTACCTGTCAAACACCCTTAATCATGCGTTTAAGATATAAACATGAATAACATACGTAAGGGAAACCTATCCAGAAGAGATATGTACATATACATGCGAAATACAGCGGGCGAGCCGGCAAGGCTGCTGACAACTATATACCCAAAACTGGAAGCCGACAAGGCTACATACTATCCGACTATACGTAATTGTCTACCGACCTCCAATAGAAAATACAACTACACAAGGACGGGACTGGGCCACATCATACCCATATATGTATACAAGCATATCGAACCAAAATCAAAAGCAGCTCCCGATCAAGTGGAGCACACCAACTCTCGCTGATCAAGGATTCTAAGTAGGGGGATCGTCAGCCTGCCTAGTTGCACCTGCGGGCATGAAATGCAGGCCCTGAGAAATAGGGCGTCAGTATGAATAATATATTGAGTATGTAAGGTGAGAAAATCAGTACATAAGAGACATAGATGAAACATGGAATAAGGAATTCCGCCTGTAAGTCTAAATAACTTTGCAAATCCTGAAATAGTTATAATATCATGCACGTGCGTGTAAATGTCGTGTCATGCATAGGTATAGGTGTACATAACATCATCAAGCCTCTAAGGGCATCCCATCATATCATCCGGGCACCTGGCACACCTACTACTGCCACTACTACTCCAGCTCTCCAGGAGACTTTGGCTCGGTTCATGAGCATGTACACCACCTTGGCTCAGGCATGGTTGCTTCCCCTTGCTGCAGCCACATCCCAGGCCGAGGGAGGAGCACAGACTCCCACCGTCCGCACTCCTGAGCAGTGAGTCAGGTTGAGCAGGCTCCCGAGATTATTCCCGCACCGCCTGCAGCGCCAGTTCAGCCCGAGGATGGGTCAGCTGCTTCAGAGGACGAGCAGCGGAGACTTGAGAGGTTCAAGAAGTATGATCCCCCAGTGTTCAGTGGATTAGCATCAGACGATGCCTTGGGATTTCTAGAGGAGTGTCATCGTATTCTTCGCACTATGGGCATAGTGGAGTCCAGCGGGGTTTCTTTCACTACTTTTCAGCTTCGTGGAGCCGCCTATGATTGGTGGCGCACTTATGAGATAGACAGTCCAGTTGAGGCTGCTTCACTGACTTGGACCCAGTTCTCACTTATGTTCATGAGAGAGTTTGTTCCCAGAGTCTCAAGGACGCATGGGCGCAGAGTTTGAGCATTTGCGCCAGGGTGCTATGACCGTTTCGGAGTATGCAATCCGCTATACCAGGTTGGCCAGGCATGCACCGGCCTTGGTTGCTATAGTTCGGGAGAGGGTTCGCAGGTTCATTGAGGGTCTTATCCCACCCATCAGATCTAGCATGGCTCGAGAGTTGGAGATGGACATTCCTTATCAGCAGGTAGTGAGCATTGCTAGGAGGATTGAGGGTATGCTTGCCAGGCAGCGAGGGGAGAGGGAGGCCAAGAGGTCTCGAGAGTCGGGTCACTACTCTGGTGCCCGTACCCCATCAGCAGGTCGTTGAGACCAGAGCGGATTTATTGTTACTCGGTATGGTTGATTTTGACATTATCTTGGGCATGGACTGGTTGTCGCCCCATTTTGCTATTCTTGATTGTCACGCCAAGACCGTGACGCTGGCTATGCCAGGTATTCCGCGTATTGAGTGGAGTGGTACTTTAGATCACACTCCCAGTAGAGTTATCTCTTTTCTTAAAGCTCAGTGCATGGTTGAGAAGGGGTGTGCTGCGTATTTAGCTTATGTGAGAGATGTCAGTGCTGATACCCCTTCTGTTGATTCAGTTCCAGTAGTACGGGATTATCCCGATGTGTTTCCAGCTGATCTTCCGGGCATGCCGCCCGATAGAGACATCGATTTTGGCATTGATCTGTTGTCGGGCACTCAGCCCATTTCCATTGCTCCGTATCGTATGGCTCCTCCTAAGTTGAAGAAGTTGAAGGATCAGTTACAGGAATTGCTTGGTAAGGGTTTTATTCGACCCAGTGTTTTACCGTGGGGTGCTCCTGTTTCGTTCGTGAAGAAGAAGAAGGATGGTTCTATGCGTGTGTGTATTGATTATCGCCAGCTGAACAAGGTTACAGTGAAGAACCGTTATCCTTTGCCTCGTATTGATGATCTGTTTGACCAGCTTCAGGGCGCACAGGTGTTTTCTAAGATTGACTTGCGCTCAGGGTACCATCAGTTGAAGATTCGGGAGCCAGATATCCCGAAGACTGCCTTCAGGACTCGGAATGGTCATTACGAGTTCCTTGTTATGTCATTTGGGCTGACCAATGCCCCAACAGCTTTCATGCATTTGATGCACAGTGTGTTCAGACCATATCTTGACTCGTTTGTTATTATTTTTATTGATGATATTCTGGTGTATTCCCGGAGTCGGGAAGATCATGAGCAGCACCTGAGGACCGTGCTTCAGACCTTGAGAGAGAAGAAGTTATATGCAAAGCTCTCAAAATGTGAGTTTTGGCTGAGTTCTGTGGCATTCTTAGGCCACGTGATTTCGAGTGAGGGTATTCGGGTGGATCCGAGGAAGATAGAGGCCGTACAGAGTTGGCCCAGGCCGTCCTCAGCTATAGAGATTCGCAGTTTCCTTGGTTTGGCGGGCTACTACCGTCGCTTCATGGAGGGATTTTCATCGATTGCGGCCCCTATGACTAGATTGACCCAGAAGGGTGCCCCATTTCAGTGGACAGAGGAGTGTGAGGCGAGCTTTCAGAAGCTCAAAACAGCTTTGACTACAGCCCCAATTTTGATGTTGCCTACCGGTTCGGGGTCTTATACTGTCTGTTGTGACGCCTCGAGAGTTGGCCTTGGAGCGGTGCTGATGCAGGATGGTAGGGTGATTGCCTATGCGTCCAGACAGTTGAAGATACATGAAAAGAATTACCCTGTCCACGACCTTGAGTTAGCTGCCATTGTTCATGCCTTGAAGATCTGGCGTCATTATTTGTACGGTGTGTTGTGAGATATATACTGACCATCGGAGCTTGTTGCACTTGCTCAAGCAAAAGGATCTAAATATGCGTCAGAGGAGGTGGTTAGAGTTGCCGAAGGATTATGATATCACAATCCTGTATTACCCGGGCAAGGCCAATGTGGTGGCAGATGCCTTGAGTCGCCGGGCGGAGAGTTTGGGGAGTTTGGCATATCTACCAGCATCAGAGAGGCCTATGGCGATGGATGTTCAGGCCTTAGCCAGCCAGTTTGTGACATTGGATCTATTAGAGCCCAGTCGGGTTCTAGCTTGTGTGGTTTCCCGGTCTTCCTTATTTGATCGTATCAGGGAGCAGCAGTATGAAGACCCTCATTTGCTTGTCCTTAAGGACAAGGTTCAGCGTGGAGATGCCAGAGATGTGACCATCAAAGATGACGGGTATTGAGGATGCAGGGCCGGATTTGTGTGCCCAATGTGGATGGGCTTCGAGAGTTGATTCTAGCAGAGGCCCATAGTTCGCGGTATTCCATCCATCCGGGTGCCGCAAAGATGTATCAGGACTTGAGGCAGCACTATTGGTGGAGGCGGATGAAGAAAGATATAGTTGGTTATGTGTCTAGGTGTCTCAACTGCCAGTAGGTGAAGTATGAGCACCAGCGCCCTGATGGGTTGCTTCAGCAGATAGAGATTCCGGAGTGGAAATGGGAGCACATCACCATGGATTTTGTATCTGGACTCCCACGGACCTTGAAGAAGTTTGATGCCATTTGGGTTATTGTGGATCGGCTGACCAGGTCCGCTCATTTCATTCCTGTGTGTACCACTTATTCATCGGAGCGGTTGGCGGAGATTTATATCCGGGAGATCGTCCGTCTGCATGGTATTCCAGTTTCTATTATTTCTGACAGAGGTACTCAGTTTACATCGTGGTTCTGGAGAGCCGTGCAGCAGGAGTTAGGTACTCGGGTGGAGTTTAGCACAGCATTTCACCCCTAGACAGACGGACAGTCCGAGCGCACTATTCAGATTCATGAGGATATGCTCCGTGCGTGTGTGATTGAGTTTGGAGGGTCTTGGGATCATTTCTTTCCATTAGCGGAGTTTGCTTACAACAACAGTTATCAGTCTAGCATTCAGATGGCGCCGTATGAGGCTTTATATGGTAGGAGGTGTAGATCTCCGGTGGGCTGGTTTGAGCCGGGTGGGGCCAGGCTATTGGGCACAGAGTTGGTTCAGGGCGCATTGGAGAAGGTTAAGATGATTCAGGATAGACTCCGTACAGCCCAGTCCAGACAGAAGAGCTACGCGGACAGGAAGGTTCGTGATGTTTCATATATGGTTGGTGAGCGGGTTCTGCTTCGGGTTTCGCCTATGAAAGGCGTCATGAGGTTTGAGAAGAAAGGTAAGTTCAGTCCGAGGTTTATTGGCCCTTTTGAGATCTTGAGGCGAGTTGGTGAGGTTGCCTATGAGCTTGCCTTACCTTCCAGTTTGGCCGGAGTTCATCCGGTATTTCATGTTTCGATGCTCCGGAGATATCACAGTGACTCGTCGCACGTGTTGGATTTCAGTTCAGTCCAGTTGGACAAGGATCTATCCTATGTTGAGGAGCCAGTGGCTATATTGGACAGGCAGATCAGAAAGTTGAGGTCAAAGAACATCGCTTTAGTGAAGGTTTAGTGGCGGGGTCAGCCGGCCGAGGAGGCGACTTGGGAGACCGAGCAGGATATGTGCAGCAGTTACCCTCACCTTTTCACTACTTCAGGTATGTTCTCTATGCTCGTTCGAGGACAAACGAATGTTTAAGTGTAGGAGGATGTGACGACCCGGCCGGTCGTCTTAAGAATTTACGCCCCGATCCCCTATTAACTGCTTCCCCTAAGTTCATTTCTGCTATTTTGGTTTGCCGGGACGTTCGGTGTTGGGTTTCGGAGAGTTTTGGGACACTTAGTCCCTAAATGAGAGCTTAAGTGTTGAAAAGTGGCCCATAGTCGGAAAAGTGTAAAAACAACCTCGGAATGGAAATTCAATGGTTCCGTCAGCTCTGTTAGGTGATTTCGGGGTTGGGAGCGTGTTCGGAATGAATTTTGGAAGTCCGTAGCTCATTTAGGCTTGAAATGCCGAAGTTTGAATTCTTGAAATTTCCGGTCCGATAGTGAGTTTTTGATCCGAGGGTTGGAATGGTAATCCGGAAGTTGCAGTAGCTCCGTCATGTCATTTGGGACGTGTGTGCAAAATTTCAGGTCATTCGGACGCGTTTTGGTTGGGTTTTTGATCGAAAGTGTATTTTGACGAAATTGGAAGTTTTTAGGCTCAAATCCTTGAATTAATAGAGTTTCCGACGTTGTTTAAGGTGGTTTAAGGATTGGTACAAGTTTGAATGAGGTATTAGGTGTTATTGGTGCTTTTGGTTGAGGTCCCGGGGGCCTCGAGATGATTTCGGGTGGTTAACGGGAAAATTTGAGAAGTGTTGCAGCAGCTGAAGCTTTTCCCTTCTGGTATTTTCGCTTCTGCGGCTTGGGAACCGCAGAAGCGGCCTTAGCATCGCAGAAGCGGGTTTGGGCATAGTTTTCAGGCTCCGCAGATGCGGAGGAAATCCCGCAGAAGCGGACTCGCATCTGCGAGAAAGGAACCGCAGATGCGGAACCTTGGATTTTTATCAGAGCCGCAGAAGCGGCTTAACTTCCGCAGAAGCGGAACCGCATAAGCGGTTATTGGTCCGCAGAAGCGGATAGTGGATCTTTAGTGAAAGTCGCAGAAGCGACTCATTTTTTGCATAAGCGAGACCGCAGAAGCGGTCCCTTGTCCGCAGAAGCGGAAATCACTGTTCAGAAATAGTGAAATCGAGGGTTAATATAAAAAGTTGGAAAATCAAATTTGATCTCGGGAGAGGGCGATTTTGAGGGAGTTTTGAAGAGGAGATTATTGGTTAACGTTTCTTTAATCCCTTCTAGTTATATTTCATCATTATGTAGTTAAATTCATCACTAAAATTTTAATTGAGGACAAAAATTTGGAAAAATTGGAAGAAACTTCTTATACCAAATAATGGGGTTTTGAGTGGGTATTTGGCCTCCGATTTGGGAAACTTTTGTATGGTTAGACTCATGAGAGTATGAGGGTTCTAAAAATGTAAAAAATTATTCGATTCCGAGACGTTGGCCTGAGGGGCATTTTGGTCATTTTACCTAATTTCGTGCCTTAGCTTTGAATTAATTAGTAGAATAAGTTGTTTGCGATGTTATTTACAATGTGTAATCGAATTGAATAGATTTGGGCCATTTGGAGTCGGATACTCGTGGCAAAGGCATGGTTTATAGTTGATTTTGAGCCGGTTCGAGGTAAGTGGCTTGTCTAACCTTGTGCGGGGGACCTTTCCCTTAGGACATGATATTTGGTAATTGAGTGCCTTTTACGTGAGGTGACGAGCGCGTACTTGAGCTAATTGTTGGCAAATCCGGTTTTTACTTAAGATATTGAGACTGAGTTTGCTTCAT
Source organism: Nicotiana attenuata (assembly GCF_001879085.1). NCBI lineage: Eukaryota > Viridiplantae > Streptophyta > Magnoliopsida > Solanales > Solanaceae > Nicotiana > Nicotiana attenuata. The sequence goes on from NW_017677501.1 coordinate 7,643, forward strand.
ATTTGCCTTGTTTTACTTGCAATTATAACCTGTGTTAGATTAGAAAAGCATGTTTAGTTGATCTAACTTGCCTAATTATTTAAGTTGCCTTGATTGTACTACGTGAAGCATGCTAGGCTAGTATTACCTGATGCTTGTCTTTTGTACTTCATTTCTGAATATCTTCTGGTTGTGGTTGCGCATTTACATTGGGACTACGGATGTGGGATTCCGGTAGCTCCCCCACCCCCTTGTTTGTTTACTATGGGACTGCAGGTTAGATTCCCGATAGATCCCCCTGCCTATTTACTTTGGGACTGCAGGTTAGATTCCCGATAGATCCCCCTGCACATTGATAGTTGGACTACGGGACGGTATCCCTGGAGATCCTTCGGATATACACGTATGATGGACTACGGGACGGTATCCTGGGAGATCCACTGGACAGCTGAGAAAAGGACTACAGGACGGTATCCTGGGAGATCCTCATTGTTACCATTGGTATTGAGCTGTACTTATTCTGTGTTTGCTCTGTTCTTTGTGTATTTGTATTTGCTTTGTTTAGTCTTTCTTATTCCACTGTTGTACTCACTGTTACTGCCTATTTTCATACTGTTGATATTTATATTATATTGTTTAACCTCAGTAGGACCCTGACCTTCCCCGTCACTACCCAACCGAGGTTAGGCTTGGCACTTACTGAGTACCGCTGTGGTGTACTCATGCCCTTCCTACGCATGTTTTTCCTGTGCAGATCCAGGTACCTCCACTCTAGCACACTATCCTTGAGGCGGGGAGACCTACGGAGACTTCGAGGTATATCTGCAGTGTCCGCAGACCGAAGAGTCTCCTTCCTTATTCTATCTGTAGTGTTTAGATTCTATCATACTTTTGATGTAGACATTCTGGAGATTAGAGCATTTACAGTATTTCTATTAGCCTGTGGTTCCCGTGAGTTTCCGGGTTTTGGGATGGTGTTGTAGACTTCCGCATTTCCTTTGAGTTGTATAGGCCGAGCGGCCTTATATGCAGTCATTATTTTGATATGTTCAGTTCTAATTATCTATTCCGCAAGTTAGGTTGTTATTTCTGCATTGTTAGGCTTACCCAGTTATAGGGACTAGGTGCCATCACGACATGTTCACGGAGGGCGAACTGGGGTCGTGACATTAGCTTTACTACATCTAAGTAGGTCATATTATACCATAATTCTTACCTCGATTTATCGTTGCGGAGGTCTGCTACCAAATTCCAGCATACTCTTGTTGTTTATCCCATATGTATAAATCCAAGTCCTTTAGTGCTTCCTCATTACTATTCATCTTAAGAATGACGACCTAAGCTCAGCTCATACTTTGTAACTTTTGTCCATTCATTATGATTTGCCGCAATATTGACTTATAATATACCACTGATACATTGAAACTTTTTACGTAAAACTTTGCTACTAGGGCTTACATTGCATCGAGGAATATTTGAAGTGATTTTCATACTCGTATTTCATAGTATCTCGATGTGGTTCACCTTATGGGGCTATTCTGATCTCTTACCATCCGCAGTTTCTTTTCTCCTTCTCCCCTTTTTCTATTTCATCAAATTATTATTCAATCGAAGGCCCAAACGTTATCTTTTATATGTCACAATTACACCTTTATTTCACTAAAAGGGCAGCATTCCATCTCTTCTAAATGCTGCTACTCTTAGACTTCTCTGAGTTCATTCGGCTATACTGAGCCTTCTATAACATAGAGAACCCATCAGCTTTCTTGTTTTCATGCGCTTAACCCCGGGAACTTATTCACTCTCGTCACCTTCTCACTCACCCTTTCTTGTTCTTACTCTTGTCTTCCTAAAACCTTGTCGCTTTATCATACTTTAGCTTGCGACCTACATATATCCATTTATATTGTTCGCAATCTTGCTTCACCATAGATTTCCTTGTATTATTCTGGAACATCAAGCGAGACATCTCATCGTCTCTATCTTTTCTTTACTCTCTTGGCTAGATCTCTCGGTACCTAGAAACCATAGGCTGGAAAATATACCATTGACGATACTGCTATCATTTCTGGCTACTGAATTCCTGTGCTTCTGGCCTTCTATCCAAAGTATGGACTACTCACAGCCTTCTGCATTTGAGTATCTTGTACGCTGTTCACCTTTACCTTACTTACCTTAAAATCTCGCATCGTATCTTTTATCTCTTTCATGACATCCCTTCCACATAGGTATAATTCACGTCCATAACTTGAAGCTCTATTATAATACTTGCACCTCTGGTGCCTATACAATCCGGTGGGAGCTCCATACTGAATTCTTATGAGGTTGGTATTTTTCTAACTGGCTTTATCATATAGCCGTTATAGAATATAGTTGTTGTACTATCCCTTTGGTACCTCTGATATTAAGGTTGGTCCTGTGATGCTCTCGATCACGATTTTTATAATTTTCTAGATCCAATAATCAGACTCTTGATTTACTTAGTTGATGTAACTCTTTAGTTTCCTCTTCTCTTTGATCAACCTTCATGTAGGCTTAAGCTATTACTTTTCCTAGTTTTCTGCCTCCTTTTCGCGTGCATACTTAGCTTATCTTAGTTGCCACGCATGCCGGAATTTTCATGCAACTCATATGATCTCGAATATTACTTTTGACTTTGCGCCCCGTTCACTAGCCACAGTAGGTTCCTTTTTAGCTCACTGTGCTTAGGTTGAAGCCTTCTTCCTCATCTCCTCAGCTAGTCTTTCACAGTAGTACTTAGGGAGGACCCTCTGACTATTATAAAGCTGCGAGCTTATTACATCGTAGACCTACCAAAATTTTTGATGTCCTTCCTCGCCTACAATTATCCGTAATCACTTACCTCCACGCCCTTGTGCTTGTAGGGTTTCTTCTGAACTTATATTTTCACTGTCTTCCCAGTGGCACTATCTTTCATTCCCACAATACTCATACGGTACATTTAACAACCCCACTCCTATCTGAATACTTCTTAAGTATTACAATGACGTTACTGCGAGGCTGAATTCACTATATTGGGTATTACTATGTTTATCTTGCACGATCTGCTGACTCGTCTGTAACCTCCTATTTAGCCATAACTAGGCTCTTCCATATTCAACTACCAACTACTCGTTGGCCCATTCTCATATCAATTTTCCGCGTACCCTTTCTTGGGTTATTTCCTTTGTTTTAACTTACCGCTGGCACCGGCTCCTTATCTATCAATAACATTTCGGGCAGGAACCTTTACTTTCTCTCCTTGACGTCGTGTTTGCATAATGTTCTGGAATCGTAACATAGATGTAGGCTTTGGATAATTGCAATCTCATCCCTTTTTCATTTTTTTTGCATTCTTCCTTTACCATTCCATAATTACTAGAACCACTTAATTCTGGCTTAATGCCACATCATTCCATATTCCCCCCTTTAGGGGAGTACTAAGGGTTGGAGCTACGATGACCTACCTACAGATGTTTTGCCTCTTCATCTTTGGCATCCTTTCACATCATCGATGACCCTTACTCGCCTTGCGGTAATCCTTCTGTACCAAGGACAATAAATTTCCTTACTCACAAGGGTGACACCTAGTATAACTGGCACATACAGTCCCTTAAGCTGAACTTTGCTCACATTGCTTGCTTTAGGTAAGCGTCTTCCTGAATGACCATTCTCAGAATTTCTCATGAACCTTCTTTTGTCGTCCATTCTATTATTGCCAGAACAAAATCTGAAATTCTTATGATACTAGTATCAATCACTCAGTCCCTGATTCATGTTTAGTTTATGTTGTTCACCAATCCATACTGGTTCTATTACTCTGGGGTCTAACTTTTCCTCTTGGTAATCACGCTAGAGTTGCGAACTTATTTCTCGAAATGAGGACATGACTATATGGCCTATACTCTTTTGTTGTCCTATGGCCTGTCACCTCTCGTCTCTTCCTTCACTTAACTATAGATTTTGTAATACTGTCATCTTTTGATCTACCGTTGTCATCCACGTATCACATCTTACTCATAATGCTTCATTAACTCTTTTATTGATTCCCGATAACATTTATGCCTATTACTTTATTCTAAAAACTTGAACAAGACATTCTTTTACTTTTAGCTTCCCTTTGCTCCATCCAGTGGCTCTTTAAGTTGCTTAACATTCTCGCTTTACTAGGGACGCAAGCCACACTAAGGTAATATTTATCCCCTCAAGGCCTCTAGTGCATGTCTTTATAATACTCATATCAGGCTGTACTATTTTAGAGTGTATCATCTAGGTATCTCACAAGGAGATTTATTAGCACACTTGCAATATCCTTCGAAAATGTCAACCAACGCAAACAAGCAATTCATCATTTTGGGCTACTCTAATCCCAGCCGGATCCTGATATCCGTCTTTCTCTTATACTACTTCTGTTAGCCCCCATGGAGCATAATTGAGATGGGTGTGACTAATTGTACATACCTCTATTACAATTGAAGGTATCTCGAAATGCTTATATTTCTCTGCTCGAATTGTAAATATTGTTAATCTTCAGTAACTGGGTACCTTGTTATTGAACACTGAACATAGGCCGGCAAGGCCATATAATCTTATACGTACATGACATCTGCCTACAAGCCTCTAAGAACACATAATTTTCATAAAGGTCGGGACAGAGTCCCCCAAACAATACACATCTAACTCATACTAACCAAACAAGCAACTCCGAAGCAAATGGAGCGCAACAACATCTTCCGCTGAGCTGATAGCCTACTTGGAGGGCTCTCGACCTGTCTATCGGGACCTGCGGGCATGAAACGCAGCGTCCCCAGGCAAAAAGGGACGTCAGTACGAATAATGTACTGAGTATGTAAGGCACATAAATAAGTGCATAAGAGACATGGAGGAAATATAGAGTAAATGACTCCACCTGTAAGTCCGAATAACTTTATAAATCATGAAATAATTATAATATCATGCATATGCGTATGAATGTCATGTCGTGCATAGGTACCTGTTTCATAACATCATCAGCCTCTAAGGGCATCCCATCATATCATCCATGCCACGGTGGGCAAAATCATCAACGTATACCAGCTGATCAGGTGGTGGTGCGAATAACGCCGTAACCTTTTTCCCGTATCGCATATAAATATAATATACATATATACGTGTATATAACTCCATCTGGTCATGGGTCAATATATATGTATAAACGCATGAAATGCATAAGAAATACGTTAATAAGATTTCTCGGAATGTCATAAAAATCAATATGTCTTTCGGATAAACTTTGTCAAATACGTATTTTCTGAGACCTATGAACAGAATATATAATAATAATTTACATGGGGAATCAAGAATATGGGTACCCCTAGTATTTCTATGAATAGAGCCATTTATGAAAGTTGCGTATTTTTCTCGTTTCATTTGTATTATTTTGATCATGCCAAAAGAAAGAAGGGATGACCTTAAGATACCTGAATCGATTCCTTTTTGCGAAAACACGTAACGGCGGATCGAAATAGGAAAAAAATTCATATGATCTTCTTGAGAAAGATTGTACCGGACTTTCTTTGAATTAGCATTTCATGTTGGACCTTGTAGTATTTCAAAGAATTTCACGTTTGGACACTATAATATTTCAGAGAATTTCACGTTTGGACATTGTAATATTTCAGAGAGTTTTCCACGTTTGGACATTGTGACCTTTCTGATAGTCTCACCTTCTGGACATTGTAACCTTTTCATATTGGACATTGCTATTTTACTTTAATAATGTAGGAAGATGGTCCTTTTTTTTTAAGATAGTGGCCCCCACTTTGATGGCTTAGTTGGCCACCAATTTCCTTCAAATTTTGCCAAATTTCATGTGACATTAGTAGTCACTAGTTTGCACCTATTATGCTGCCACGTCTTTTTTTTTTTTTTTTTTTTTTTGTAAGGCTTATCCAACCAATTATCCATTTATTCCTTAATTACATGGTTAATCTTCCACCAAAAATTCACAATTAACCAAATATCCACATAATTGAGAATTATCTCAAATTACTTAAAATACCACGCACTTTTAACACACCTTATACACCTTACTATCATGGCCATGGGGTTCCTTGTATGTACTAGTCCATAATTACCGGGTATTTTAGCTCGGTCTGTATTTTATCCCAAAATGTCATACTTCGACGAAATTCTTGTTCTTCGATTTACTTACCTTCTCACCTTCACGAATTTACTCATTACTTGTTTAAAATAGCATAAAATGCTTATAATCCTAGAATAATCTCATTCCCGAACTTACGTCGATTAACTTACGATGAAATTTTAACGTACGAAAAATGCAGGATGTAATATTTCATTTTCGAGCTTTCACCAATTTGCTTATGGCATACTTTTACGTAAAAAGACATGGGGTGTAACACGATATATGATCTGAATTTCAAGAGCCATCCTGCTCACATAACAACATCGCTACGCGGGACCTCAACACGTAAGAGAATCATCAAGCCGTTTCACAACTCACACGGCACAATATAGCATTACATGACATAGCCGACGACGAAATAATATCCAACGCTCGAATACTCCTCCATAAGGAGCGCTATGCTGAAATGAACACATCTAGCCTGATATAGAGCCCATATTCATATTTAAATCCATCCAGAGACTACAAGCCGATTCTGATCGCACTGTACTAGGCTAATAACCTTTCAAGGGTCCATAATGACCCCCTTTTTCCCATAACACGCAAGAAAAACCATCATCACTGGGACAAACTTCCACAGTCCACAACCAAATGAACTGAGCGCCCTCCAAGCATAAATTCTCAAACAAGCGATATTAACACATTCTTCATACTTGGTTTAAATCATCAATCAATCAAGTGACTACATGTCACACTTATACAATCTTCCTTTGGAATACCCTCCCACGACCTCACGCACCAGGTAACAAGTCTGCACATCCATACCACCGGCCATACAAATGCTGTAAAGCAAATCAAGAATCCATAATCGGATACAAAGCTTCTTTCACAAAACACTGATCTCAGGTGACACTGAAAGCAATACCAACTAACTTTAAAAATCTAAATCCATTCTTGCTCATCCGAGCTCGTGACATCCTTGTCAATATCGGACTACGACCTTAATCCTTAACCTTCAAATTTCATACCACTCACTGCACCTAACATGCTAATATGCGAAAGTACGAGAATTTCATCATAAACCCTGAACCACTAATATGGTAAACACTTCATTACATAGAAACCTTTTACTTAACTCATTCCAAGAGAACCGTAGCAACACGCGAGTGAACTCTCAAAACCGTAGAACATGCAAATCCTCAAGCAGTGGTCTAAACCACCATAACCCTTTCGGGATCCGCCTACACCTGACATGCCATAATACTTGAATACTTCCAAATAAAATCAATTACGCCGGCCGTCAAGCCTCGCCTGTACCATCACAAATCATATGCATAACTTAATCACACTGAAGAACTGATCACTGCCATCATTATGCCAATTCAACCATGGCTAACCAATCTAACTTCTTCTAATTCATCCTTGACTTGCCTTAGAGATAATAATAGCTCCATTACTTACATCACTAACCTAAATCCGCACTCATCTTGAGTGACCCCATTCCACGAGACAACATTGTATCCAAACCCATGAACCGTTTCATGCCCTCCTCGCACACACATTCGCATCTTCGACTGATATACCCATTCTGATATTTCCCCCATGAATCCGAAGTCATTTTCTCACATTCCTCCAAATGCTACACTGCAAGCCGAAAATATCATAGAACATTCCGAGCCTCTTATCATAATCTGCTATAAAAGCTCGATTCTTAATCATACTGCGGGTCTTGAATCCTTAGGCACTGCATTTGTAACCTTTGAATTCACTAGGACTATTGTTTAGAGTCAACACCTTTGGCTTGGTCCCGAATATAATCAACTCTAAGGCTCCGCTGGCACATAAACACCCATCTCAATGAAGCACCCGACTGAATAACTTCCCTTGTAAATCACCTCTGTACGAAGCATAAATCTTGAATCTTCCCAAAGCCTGAACATGAGTCAATAAGGCCAACTACAGCACACCTTTATCAATTCCATTGCTCAAATTACCACTTATATTCTTTTCCCTTAGCTGAAATAACTTACTAATTTGCCGATAACCCGAAACTTCATAAGAAGATAACCGTGCAACCCAATCGCAGGCGTAGGACTCTCCCACATAGCTTGAAGCCACCATTACACAACTCTGGAACCCATCAACATTCTTTCTTCGTCATTGATATGATCTTGCACCACCAACTTGCCAAATTCCTCTAAATCATTTTGTTTCACCTTTCATGAATATTCTAAATCACTAACCACATTCACCTATCTGACCTATTACCGTATCGCCGGTAAAATTCTTCGCCTAAGCTTCGCCAATGCAACGCGACCACTAACCTGCTCACATGAGATAACCCACCTGTGGAGATTACATGCAAACATCTCCCAATGACACAACACTGGACAATTACTACGAAATCCATAACCCAACCTGAGCCAATGCTCGTTCACTAGCTGTACAAGCCCATTCACTCCTCATGGACATCAACTAAATGTGCGACAATACCTTCCAATCCAAAGTCATGTTGTATCCTTCTTCATATCAAGCAACTCCATTCTGTTGTATCAAATCTCCCACTGTATAATAGCTGATATTTCAAATTAAATCCATAGACTCACTCAGTCCACCCTGAATCCCAAATCACTCTAAACTTTTTCTCCGGGTGTGTAGTCATCCTACCACAGAACCTATACGCTACTCTGTCACTCTCCCACTTTGGTTAAACTCACTTCTTTAAGCAACTACTCGACTCCCACTTCCCGCACTTGGACTTCTAGAAGTTTAATCACCACAAGACACTTCCCACATGTCCATCCCCATTCTTCGCTGCCCAGCTGTTGCCTTAAATCAAAATCCATCTCGGTGGCACCTGAACTAATAGATCGTTACTCCGTCAACCCTAAACCTGAACATACATGGTCCGATTGTCTTTCCTAAGGCGGAAACAAAACACTGAATCTCTCAATCATGCATTGAGTAAACCTTCTTTCAAGTCATTCACTGCCTCGACACATAGGCAAGCGTCCCACCATCACATCAATACTGCGTGATAACCATTCATAACCATCATAGCAACCTGTGCATAGTGTTAAAGCTCTCAGAAGTACGGCTACTGAGCTGAAATGATAGAATATCATTCCCCAAGGCGACAATAATAGCCCAAACAGCTACGCAGGGAGAAATATCCCGCACCTTATCTGTAGTACCATTAAAATTCCTCGATTCTTGATTGATAACAAGCGCTTCACGTCGCATAGGATTGAATAGGAAGGAAATAAAGGCATAAGCCTCAATGGAATCAAATCGCATGTTGAGGAATCAAGAAGGGGAGTGCTCCTAACAGACCTGTAGCCTCTCGAAGATAAGTACAGACATCTCCGTACCGATCCATAAGACTCTACTAGACTCGCTCATGACTCGTGAGACCTAAGGGAACCTAGTGCTCTGATATCATGTTGTCACGACCCAAAATCCACTAAGGATCGTGATGGCGCCGGACACCACTGTCAGGCAAGCCAACACCAAGTATTTAATTAAATTCCCATTTTAGTATTTATTGAAATCATTTCTTTTATACGTTAAACAATAAATAATGAAATTCGCTGAATAAATAATAATGTCTTTAACAAACTTGAATATTGAATAATCCCATAGGCATCTCAGAACCCGGTGTCACAAGTGCATGGGCAATTTATAGGGAACAGTGTAATACAATATCCATCCGAAATACAAATTGGATAGTAGAGAAAATACAAAACAATACTCTGAAGGAGGCTCTGCTGACTGCGGGCCGTCTGGAGAAGTGTAGCTCAGCTAAGTCTCCATGTCAACAAGGCCGCTGCGCCCAACTAGGCCACTAGACATACATGTGCCTGTGCAACAAAAATGCACAACAAGTGTAGCATGAGTACGAAAACAACGCGTACCCAGTAAGTATCCCGTCTAACCTCGAAAAAGTAGTGATTAGAGGTCGACTTCGACACTTACTAATGGTCCACTAATATCATTACATTAAAGAAGTGAATAAGTATGAAACAGGGCAAATATATGAAATAAACATGTATTAAACACACAATACCATCCTCCTTCTACATAATTTTACTCAAGTTTTCGGCTAGCAAGTTCCCTCTGTAACCGAAGCATATATGTACAATTATAGTAGTTTCCGTCAAGGAAGTTATCAGGATTCAAATCAGGGAAAAATCCCTCAGATACACTGGCTTCTGGTCAAGTGTTACGCACGATTCCATGAGTATAATATATATATATATATATATATATATATATATATCGAGGCATACGGCCCGATCCAACATAAAAGTAAAACTGTGAACTGCCAGAAGGTCGAATGGCGCGAACCATAGATGCATCTATTAACCTGCCGAGGCGATCAGCCCGCTCCCGTAAGAGTAGTAAAAGGTAGTACCCCGCTCGCGAATCATACGTACGATGCGGTCAAATATAATTTAAGGGACTTCCCCGCTCGCGAATTATACATGCGATAGGGTCAATAATAGATTTCTTAAGTTATTTAGATATTTAGCATTTTTGTAACGACCCGACCGGTCGTTTTGAGCCCTAGCGCGCCGTTCAGCAGTTCAAGGCCATGAGCAACTTCAATTCAGGCATTATGACTTGTACGCGTGGTCGGAATTAAATTTCAGGAAGTTCGGAGTTGACTTGGAGAGGAAATTCTCATTTCGGAAGCTTTAAGTTGAGATAATTGACTAGGATTGGATTTCAGAGTAAACGGCCTCGGAATCGGGATCTAAAGGTTCCAGTAGGTTTGTATGGTGATATCGGACTTGGGCGTACGCCCGGATCGGGTTTTGGGTGACCCGGGAGCGTTTTGGCGCCTATTATGGAAAGTAGCATTTTGCAAGAAATTTCATAAGTTTGGGTTGAAGTGCATTTCAGTGTTATCGATGTCTGTTTGGGATTCTGACTCTGGGAGTAGCTCCGTATGGTGATTCTGGAGTTGGGAGCGCGATCGAAAGTGAATTTGGATGTCCGTGGAGCATTTTGGAGCCATTTGGCTAAAGATAGAAATTTGAAGGTTTTTGAGAAGTTTGACTGGAAGGGGAGTTTTTGATATCGGGGTCGGAATCCAATTCCAAAAGTTGGAGTAGGTCCGTAATGTCGAATATGAAATGTGTGCAAAATTTGAAGTCAATCGGACGTGATTTGATTGGTTTAAACATCGAAAGTAGAAGTTTGAGATTCTAAAGTTCATAAAGTTGGATTGGAGGTTGATTCATGGTTTATGCATTGTTTGATATGATTTGAGGCCTCGAGCAAGTCCGTAACGAGTTTTGGGACTGGTTGGTATGATTGGTTGGGGTCCCGGGTGCCTCGGGTGGATTCTGGGTGGTTAACGGATCAAATTGGAGCTTGAAGGATGAGCTGAAGAAGTCTGGTTGCTGGTATAACCGCTTCTGCAAAGGGTTCACCGCAGAAGCGGCCCCGCAGAAGCGAGGAATTGAACCGGAGAAGCGGTTAGATGTAAAGGGAGCGGAGGCCGCAGGTGCGAAGGAATTACCGCACCTGCGTGATCGCAGATGCGGTCCGTGCGGCGCAGAATCGGGCTGGGGCAGCCAAGGGAAGGACCGCAGATGCGGGGTATTCGCCGCATCTGCGCAAGCGCATAAGCGGCGAGGAGTCTGCGCAGATGCGGCGAGGAGTCCGCAGGTGCGAAAGTCGCTGGGTAGAATGTTTTAAAAAGCGGGGTTGAGTTCATTTCACCCATTTTTCTCTTCTTTGGGGCGATTTTGGAGCTTTTTGAGAGGGGCTTCCACCTAGCAACTTGGAGGTAAGTTAATCCCACCTTTCTTGAGTTAAATACATTGATTATGTATGGATTTTAGCATGTAAATTGGTAGAGATTTGGGGTTTTAGTGGAAAGGCCTAGAAATTGATATTCTTGGAATTTGACCACGATTTGGGTATGGAATTAAGAGAAAATCATATATTTGAGTTCGTGAGTTCATGGGTAGACTCTATCTTCGAAAAATTTCGGAATCCGAACACGTGGGCTCGAGGGCGTTTTTGTCAATTTTTTGATCGGGGTTAGGAATTTGTTATATATTGGATTGTAATGAGTAATTGAGCATATATTAATGGATTTGCATAATTATTGGCTAGTTTTGGAGCGTTGTGCATCAATTTGAGTCTTTAGAAGGGCGTTGAATGCCGGTTATGGATCTTCGGAGCGAGGTGAGTCTCCTTTCTAACCTTGTAAGAGGGAATTGTCCCCATAGGTGAGTTAATTGGTTATGTTCTCCTATTTGCGGGGGCTACGTACGCACGAGGTGACGAGAGTCCGTGCGTAGCTACTATTATGCTTTAGTCCGGGTAGTTTAGGGCCCAAAAGCATGCTTTCTTGTAACACTTGCAACCTTGTTGACAAACTTAAAGTGCTTAAAACATATCGAACGTGTAAATAAATTTCTAAAAAGGGCTAGATATCATTTCTTGACTTCTAAAAGAGAAACTTGCCTTTTCCTGAATATTTGCTCCTAGATGAATTATTGATTTGATTGCCTGACTGTGTTTATGTATTGTGGAACGGGCCGAACGCCACGGTAGATTATATAGATGCATCTATGGTTCGCGCCATTCGACCCTCTGGCAGTGCACAGTTTAAATATTGTAGGATCGGGCCGTACAACCTCGGCATGAGTTGCGCATGCTTGTATTGCTTGCCTTGATATTTGTTGATACTGATATCTGCTCTCCCTGACTTGAGATAATTGTTAATCAATGGATTATGAATCAAGAGACTTTTAATAAAAAGGAATTTTTACCTGTTTAGTAATTCATTTGAATCTACTGCTTTCCTTAATAAATTCGTGAGTCATCGCTTTAATAATATTATTATTTGACCATTAGTACGTGTCGAAGTTGCCATCTCGTCTCTACTTCTTCGAGATTAGGCGGGATACTTACTGAGTACACGTTGTTTTTGTACTCATGCTACACTTGATGTGCATTTTGTTGCACAGGTACAGGTATTTCTATTGGCCCATTGGGCGTAGCAGCACGGGCGACGCGGAGACTAGGTGAGCTGTATTTCCTCGAGGCGATCCGCAGCTAGTGTAGTCTCTCTCAGAATTGTACTTACTTTCTGTCCATTTGTGTTCCAGACAGCTGTTGTATTTTATTCAAATTCTTAGAAAATGCTCATGCACTTGTCACACGGGGTTCTAGGATGGTTATGAAGTATTTTGTATTAATTGCTTATCATTTAATTTGAATTGAAGCGATTATCATTTTTTATTTGTAAATCTGGAGGATAATCATGGATTTCAAGAGTATTAAAATGAAAATTTAGTTAAGTAATTTGGTTGGCTTGCCTGACGGTGGTCTCCGGCGCCATCACGACCCTTAGTGGATGTTGGGTCATGACAACATGGTATCTGAGCACTAGGTTCCCGTGGGTCTCACGAGTCATGGGCAAGTCTAGTAGAGTCTCGCGGATCGGTGCAGAGACGTCTGTACTTATCTCGGGAGGATGCAGGACTGTTAGGAGTACTTCCCTTCTTGATTTCCCATCGTGCGATTTGATCCCTAGAGGCTATGCCTTTAATTCCTTCCTATTCAATCTTATGCGACGCGAACCGCTTGTTATAAACCGAGAATTGAAGAATTGTAATGGTACTACCGATTTGGTGCGGGACCTTTCTCTCCGCATAGTTGTCTGAGCTGTTATCGTCACCTTGTACAAGGATGTGTTGTCGTTTCAGCTCAGTAGCGGTACTTCTGAGAGCTCTGAGGCTAAGCACAAGTTTCCATGATGCTATGAATGATTGTTCCGCAGCATTGATATAATGGTAGGATGTTTGCTTACGTGTCGGGGCAGTGAATGACTTGAGAGAGGTTTACTCAGTGCATGATCTAGAGATTTGGTATTATATTCTCGGCAGGGGAAAGGCAATCGGACTGAGAATGGTCAGATGTGGGCTGGTGGAGTAACGAGACTTGGTATTTGCGAGCGTGGTGGAGTTTTCTTCTATGATGAGGTGTCGTTGTCCTAATTGAACGTACTAAGTTCGCCGGTGTTATGATCTTCTACAATTCGCCTTTGGGGTAAGCTATTGTGAAATAGTATTGAAGATGCGGCTTTCAGATATCGCAGGGTGCGGTAGTTCAAGATTGAATCAGTGTTTCTAATGTCGACGGTTTGAGAAAGATGATCTTCCGAAAGGTGTAAATTTAGCAGCAATTATGGGTTCAAGTGCCACGAAGATAGATTTTATATAAGGCAACAACTGAGCAGCAACGGACGAGGAAGGACATGTGGGGAGTGTCAGGCGGTAGTTAAAATTTCTAAAAGGCCAGGTATAAAAAGCAAAGGTCGAGTAGTCAACTAAAGAGGTGAGTTTCGCCAAAGTGGGAGAGTTTGGGGTGATTTGGGAATTTTTGTGATTGGTGATTTGGGCCTATGGATTTGTTTGAAGTGTAGGCTATTATGCGATAGGAGATTTGATCTAACGGAAAGGAGCTGCTTGAAATGAAGAAGGATACGACCTAACTTTGAATTGGAAGGATGTTGTCGCGCACTTAGTTGATGTCCACGAGAGGTGAATGGACTTGTGCATCTAGAGAGTGAGTTGGGACTCAGGATGGGTCGTTAATGTCGTGGTGATTGCGCCCCGCGTAGCAGCGTTAGAGGACGTCGGCACGTAGATTCCACAGGCGGGATATCTCCAGTGAGCAGGTCGGCGGTCGCATGGTTGGCGAGGCTTCTGCAAAGGGTTCTATTGGTTATACAGCAAGGAGATCGGTCGTGTAAACATGGTTGATGATTCAGAGTATAACAAGAGGGTTTTACAGAAAGATTCCGAGAATTCTGGCGGTTGATTGCGCAAGGTTATGTCAACAAGAGATAAAGGATCCGGGTGAATTCCAGAATTTGTGTTATAATGGCTTCAGGCTAAGTGGAAGAGTCCCACCGCCTATGATTAAGGATTGCCTGGTTAACCACTTGCGAGGTTTCTGATTATTAGCATATTGATGGGTTATTTCAGCTACAGGAAAGGAACATAAGTGTTAAATTGAGCAAAGGAATTGTTAAAGGTGTGGTATGGTTGGCCTTATTGGCTCATGTTCAGACTTGGGGAAGAATTCAGGATTCATGCCTTTTTCCAGGAAAGTGATTCTGTCGGGTGCTTCGTCGAGGGGGTATTCATGTGCTAGAAGACTTATGGAATTGATTACATTCGGGGCCAAGTCAGAGCGGGTTGCTTTCAGCGACGGTCCTAGTGGATTCAAAAGGGCGAAGCGTAGCACCTAGTGATTTCGAGTCTATACGTACGGTTTAGAATCAAGCTTGGTAGCAGCTTATGAGAAGGGGCACAGAATGTTCTATGATGTTTTGACTTGCAGTGTAGCCCTCGGGAGGTATGAAATGGTTCGTGGGGTTTGAGATGGCATGGTCTCGTGATTCAGGGTCACTCGGGATGAGTGGGGATGGAGCATGCTATGTGTTAGATGAGTGTCATTATTTCTAAGGCAATCAAGGATAAATTGGAAGAAGATAGATTGATTAGCCATAGTTGAATTGGCATATTGGTGGTAGTGATCAGTTCCTTCAGCGCGATTGAGTTATGCAAGTGAATTGTGGAGGCACGTGTAAGGCTTGTCGGCCGCCGTAATTGATGTTATTCAGGAGTATTCTACTGTTATGGTCGGTTGTGTGTAGGCGGATCCCGAAAGGGCTATGGTGGCTTAGACCACTACTTAGAGATTTGCATATTCTAAGGTTATGAGAATTTACCTGTGTGTTGCTATGGTTCTCCTAAAGTGAGCTAAGTGAAAAGTTTTTAGATGATGAAGTGTTAAACTATTAGTGGTTCCGGAGTTATGATGAAAATCGTGTTCTATCGTATATTGGCGTGTTGGGTGCAGTGAGTGGTATGAAAATTGAGGTGGGGGTCAAGGTTACAGTTTGGTGTTGACGAGAATTTCACGAGCTCGGATGAGCAGGAAAGTAGTTTCGATGCTTAAAGTAAGTTGGTATTGTCTTCAGCGTCACCGGAGATTGGTGTTTGTGGAAAAAGACTTTGCATCCTGGTTAAGGATTCTTGATCGCTTTTTAGCGTTAGCACGGCCGGTGAGTTGGATGTACAGATCTGTTATCTGCTATGGAATATTGTGGGAGCGTGCCCACGGAAAGGTTGCATTAGTGTGGCATGTAGCCACTTGATTGATTGAAGAGTTAAATCAAGTATGAAATTGTAGTGATGTCATTGAATTAAGGATTTATGCCTGGAGGGCACACGGTTTATTGGGTTGTGGACTGTGGAGGATTACTCCGGTTATGATGGTTGTCCTTATGTGTTATGAGGAGCAAGGGAGTATCTATGGACTTTTGAAAGGTTATTAGCCTAGTTCGGTGCGATCAGAATCAGCTTGAGGTCTATAGATGGATTTAAATGTGGATATGGGCTTTGTGTCAAGCAAGATGTGTTCATTTCAGCGAAGCTCTCATTATAGAGGAGTATTCGAACGTTGGGTGTTAATTCGTCGTCGGCTATTTCATGAAATGCTATGTTTTGCCGTGTGAGTTGCGAAATGGCTTGGTAATTTCTTATGTGTTGAGGTTCCGCGTAGCGATGGCGTTTTGTGAGCAGTACGGCTCTTTAGTTTCAGAACATATATCGCACCTCAGTTGTGCTTGAGTTTTTTGGCTTATGGCGCCATACGTCCCCTCAGGGATGGTATTATGCACTTAGTGTGCTTGTGACCGATATTCGGTATCTTGTTGTAATGAGCAATTCAGCTCGATGTGTATCTCCTTATGTGAGTTTTATGTGCGGATCGGGTTGCACGCCGCAACAGTGTGATGATAATTACAGTCCCTTGTATTCTATTCTATGTGTTTTGTTTCTCCATTTTCTGAGGAAAGTTCATATTAGTTGCGTGATTTGAGTAGTCCCTTTCAGAGTTCATTTTCCTTATGTATCGCGTTCAAGTTGGTAGCCTATTGGCACGTTGTGGCATCATATGAGACTTTTGGTCATGTCAGGGGTGACTTGTTGCCTGAGCAGTTCGCACAGAGTAAGATAAGGTTACTGGATCTAGGATCAGTGCAATCTGAATATATGAAGTATATTAAGGAGCAAAGACCATTATTTGGTTCAGAAAGAGGTGATGGTTCTTGACAGGAGTATAGACCCTATGAATCGTTGATTCGGCAGTCGGTTATGAATTTCTACACATCCCTACCGTCGTGGCGGCATTGCGAGAGTTGGAATAGGACTTATATATGTCATGGGGTGCATTGTGAGCATTAGATTCGGGAAATATCGACTATTATGATCAGAGAGTGTTATTATGGTCTTGTGAATGATGGAGTGCATGGTGTGAATTCAGCAAGGATGTGCAGTCATGTTCCGGTACAACGTGTGGTGATTGATACGGTGTTCATATGTTGAAAGCAGGCCTGGCAGAGAATTTCGGATGTTGAAACTGGGCTCCAAGGCTTATTTGCCTAAATGAAAGAGTTATCTTTAGATTTGATTGAGTTGATATGCCCAGCTGAGTTGTGGTAGCATGGGTAGGTGCTCGAGATATTAAACAGTGATTTCGGACAACTCCAGCACGGTTCTTAGCATGTTCGAGGATGAACGTATGTTTAAGTGGGAGAGGATGTAACGACCCGACCGGTCATTTTGAGCCCTAGCGCGCGCCGTTCAGCAGTTCGAGGCCATGAGCAGCTTCAATTCAGGCATTATGACTTGTACGCGTGGTCGGAGTTAAATTTCGGGAAGTTCGGAGTTGACTTGGAGAGGAAATTCTCATTTCGGAAGCTTTAAGTTGAGAGAATCGACTAGGATTGGATTTTAGAGTAAACGGCCTCGGAATCGGGATCTAAAGGTTCCAGCAGGTTCGTATGATGATTTCGGACTTGGGCGTATGCCCGGATTGGGTTTTGGGTGACCCGGGAGCGTTTTGGCGCCTATTGTGGTAATTAGCATTTTGGAAGAAATTTCATAAGTTTGGGTTGAAGCATTTCTGTGTTATCGATATCCGTTTGGGATTCCGAGTCTGGGAGTAGCTCCGTATGGTGATTCTGGAGTTGGGAGCGCGATCAGAAGTGAATTCGGATGTCCGTGGAGCATTTTGGAGCCATTTGGCTAAGGATAGAAATTTGAAGGTTTTGAGAGGTTTGACCGGAGGTGGACTTTTTGATATCGGGGTCGGAATCCGATTCCGAAAGTTGGAGTAGGTCCGTAATGTCGAATAGGACTTGTGCGCAAAATTTGAAGTCAATCGGACGTGATTTGATAGGTTTCAACATCGAAAGTAGAAGTTTGAAATTCTAAGTTCATAAAGCTTGGATTGGAGGTCGATTCGTGGTTTTAGCGTTGTTTGATATGATTTGAGGCCTCGAGCAAGTCCGTAATGTGTTTTGGGAATGGTTGGCATGATTGGTTGGGGTTCTGAGGGCCTCGGGTGGATTCCGGGTGGTTAGGTTAACGGATCGAAATTGGAATTTTAGAGATAGCTGAAGGGGTCTGGTTGCTGGTATAACCGCTTCTGCGGAGGGTTCACCACAGAAGCGGCCCCGCGGAAGCGAGGAAAGGAACCGCAGAAGCGGTTAGATGTGAAAGGAGCAGGGACCGTAGATGCGGGGGTATCGGCCGCATCTGCGCAAGCGCAGAAGCGAGAAGAAGGACCGCAGAAGCGGTGATTGGCACAGGTGCGATGAGGGCTCCGCAGATGCGGCGAGGAGTCCGCAGGTGCGGAAGTCGCTGGGCAGAATATTTTAAAAAGCAGGGTTGAGTTCATTTCACCCATTTTTCTCTTCTTTGGGGCGATTTTGGAGATTTTTGAGAGGGACTTCCACCTAGCAACTTGGAGGTAAGTTAATCCCACCTATCTTGAGTTAAATACATTGATTAAGTATGGATTTTAGCATGTAAATTGGTAGAAATTTGGGGTTTTGGTGGAAAGACCTAGAAATTGATATTCTTGGAATTTGACCACGATTTTGGGTATGGAATTAAGAGAAAATCCTATATTTGAGTTCGTGATTTCATGGGTAGACTTTATCTTCAAAAAATTTCGGAATCCGGGCCCGTGGACCCGAGGGCGTTTTTGTCAACTTTTCGATCGGGGTTAGGGATTGTTATCAATTGGATTAATATGAGTATTTTATCGTATATTAATGGATTTGCATAATCATTGGCTAGTTTTGGAGCATTTAGCATCGATACAAGACTTCGGAAGGGCGTGGAATGCCGGTTATGGGTCTTCGGAGAGGTGAGTCTCCTTTCTAACCTTGTAAGAGGGAATTGTCCCCATAGGTGAGTCAATTGGTTATGTGCTCCTATTTGCGGGGGCTACGTACGCACGAGGTGACGAGAGCCCGTGCGTAGATACTATATGTTTAAGTCCGGGTAGTCTAGGACCCAAAAGCATGTTATACTCGGAATATTTGTAATCTTATTGACAGTTTGAGTTGTTTAAATATCGTTGAGTTAGTAAATGAATTTCTAAAAAGATTTACCTTCATTTTCTTGAATTGTTAAAAGAGAATTGGTTTGTCCTTGGATAAATTTCTCCCTGATGAGTTCTTAATTGACTGTTTGAATGTGTTTATATATTGTGGAACGGGTCGAACGCCTCGATAGATTAAATAGATGCATCTATGGTTCGCGCCATTCGACCCTCTGGCAGTGCACAGTTTAAATATTGTTGGATCGGGCTGTACGTCCTCGGCATGATTTGCGCATGCTTGTATTGCTTGCCTTGATATTTATTGAAGTTGATGTTGCTTCTTCCCGGCTTGAGATAACTGTTAATTAATGGATTATGAATTCGGAGACTTTTAATAAAAAGGAATTTTCACCCGTTTGGTAACTTATTTGGATCTACTATTGTCCTTAATAAAGCCGTGAGTCATCGCATTAATAATAGTATTATTGGACCATTAATAAGTGTCGAAGTTGCCATCTCGTCTCTACTTCTTCGAGATTAGGCGGGATACTTACTGAGTACACGTTGTTTTCGTACTCATGCTACACTTGCTGTGCATTTTGTTGCACAGGCACAGGTACTTCTACTGGCCTATTGGGCGTACCAGCATGGGCGACCTGGAGACTATGTGAGCTATATTTCCTCAAGGCGACCCGCAGCTAATATAGTCTCTCTCTCAGAATTTTATTTATCTTCTGTCCAATTTGTATTCCGGACAGCTGTTGTACTTTAATCGATTTCTTAGAAATTGCTCATGCACTTGTGACACCGGGTTCTGGCATGGTTATGAAGTATTTTGTATTAACTGTTTGTCATTTAAATTTGAATTGAGACGATTATCTTTTTAATTGGTCAATTTGAAGGAAAATCCTAGATTTCAAAAGTATTAAAACGAGAATTTGATTAAGTACTTTGGTTGGCTTGCCTGACAGTGGTGTCCGGCACCATCACGACCCTTAGTGGATTTTGGGTCGTGACAATAGGAAGTTATAACTACTCCTCAGATCAACCATTCGTGAAGCCACTTCTCCTTTAGCAATGACCATAGCAATTTTCTGAGCCGAACATCGATATTATCCCTCCAACACGCTGAAACTGAATTTGTTTGTATGAATTCTAGATCCCAACAATCTCATCTAATTCCAACACAACTACTCTGATGACATGACACACCAATACAATCTAAAGACACAACTCGTGCAATCCGCGCACCAATAAGCAACAATCTGAATGTACTCAAATCATGAAAATGACTCAAATGAGAGAGCTGTACCACAAGCTCACCAGTACCACCACACCAAATGCTGAGAACTCGTCACACTTCGTAGAAATAGAGCACACGAATCTAGCCCAAAGGATCATATCTCCACATAAATTTGCTGAAATGCGCGACCCTATCCAAACACTGGTCCGCACGAAACACCACAAGTCACCATGCCCAAAATCATCAACCAAGCGCAATTTAATGCCTAGCGCCCAAAAGTGAATCACCATAACCATGGAGAAGCAATGACGCAATGCCACACCAGTCCGAAGGAACATAACCAATGTGCAACAAATCATGCAACACCCAAATACCCGTCTCATTCAAATTCTGCTATAAAGCCCAAATGAAACCGCACCATATGTGCATATAACCACCAAATCTCAACTCCTCATAACACAGAAGAGTAACTCATAGATCACGAATAAGCTCAACAACAATCGAATGGCACATCTCTCAACAATAGCAGTTCGGAGTAAACAAATCTAACCAGGTGCAGAACACACAGCCATGTTGGACCTACCAATGAACCCCAATTCAACTCTGGTCACCCACAATAGATAATTAACTCTTTGAAGGTTCACAATGACTGAATCATAGCACATACTACCCTCTGACCAACCTTAGCTGTTTTCTCACAGTCCACAACCACAAAGCCATCTAATCACGGAAACTCTCAGTCTCCCAATCCATAAAGCACACGAATCACCATATCTGGTNTAGCACCTTAGGAGAAGATCAACAATGAGTGCACCACCTGGGAACTGGGAAGGGCAATCCACTGCCAGGCCTCCACTTTTCAATGGTCAATATTATTCTTGGTGGAAGAACAGAATGAGAGATCACATTATAGGGGAAGATTATGAACTTTGGGACATAGTCACTGATGGTCCCCTAGCAACCACTAAGAAGAATGCTGAAGGTATTGATGTGCCAAAAACAAGGGCTGATTGTACTGCTGAGGACCTGAGGAAGTGAGAGAAAAATGCTAAGGCCAAGAAGTGGCTTGTATGTGGTCTAGGATCAGACGAGTACAGTAGGATCCAAAACTGTACAACTGCTAAGGAAACATGGGACACTCTGCAAGTGGCTCATGAAGGAACACCTCAAGTGAAAAGATCAAGAGGAACACTTCTGTATTCTCAATATGAGAATTTTACTATGAAGGAAAGAGAAACTATCCAGGAGATGTATACTAGATTCACCACTTTGACAAATGAACTTGAATCTCTTGGAAGGATTATCCTTGAAGAAGACAAGGTTGAGAAGATTCTGACAAGAGTTCTGCCAGTCACATGGGAAAGCAAAATCACTGTCATTCATGAATCCAAGAACATTGCTACCCTCAGACTGGATGAACTAACTGGAAATTTAACTGCCTATGAAATGAG
>NW_017677502.1:0-10884 GCF_001879085.1 Nicotiana attenuata
AACAATTTGTTTTTGACCATGAGATCAAAGGCATATGTGCTAGGCCCAAGTGAAGCTTTGCTTGAGGCACCCTTAACCACTAACTACTAAAAAGCAAAAAGGAAAAGAAAAACAAACTCAAACCCTTAAGAAGGTAGTCATCCCATCCATCATCGGGAAGAGCCACCCGGTTCACACAAATTCCACCTTTGGAAAGAACCGTGGCATTAAGAAAACCAAAGGCTTATTGCAAAAATCCAAAACAAGAAGCTACGAACATGAATAAGAAGCTAAGAGAGAAAAACTGCGGAAAATAGAATGAATATTTACAAGAGGGGATTTAATCGAATATACAATAGGGGAATGAATATATACAATGTAACATAACTTCTATATACAGACCCAAGATAAAAAGTAAGAAAGATATAATGAAGTGCTAAAATTATATACATACCAAAGATGAAAAATAAAGAAAGCATAAAATCTGTCAAATATATACAGTCATCCAAATCAGATCAAAGTAGGGCCTACCCCCTCAAATGAAAGCTGGTATTGTCCTTAATGCCAACTAAGCAAAATAAGCACCAAAAATAAAGAAAAAAGGATACAGAAACTCCCTATGGGCCGTCTGTCTGCATGGGATCCTGAGTGGTCCCTGGGTCCTCAATATGCTCGGGAACTTGAGACTGGCTCCCTGTGTCCTGTGGCTCTGCTGCTGGGACCTGGGCCTGGACCTGGACAGGCTCCTGGGCTGCATCATGTGGCTGACTGGAGATAGCCTCCGGTAGGTCCTCCAACTGTATGACTGCGTCATCTGCACGGGGAATCACCCTTCGCCTCTTGGGAGGCCTCTCTAACTGCACTGGCTGGGGATGGGCTGCTGGCACCGGGTCATGTAGCAGTAAATCCAAAGGCAGGTGATCTGCCTTCAACCTGTCAACCTTAACCCTTAACTCCTTCACGGACTCTTTGGAGGCCCTAGTCTTCCTCATCTTCTTGGCCTCCCTAGCAAGCTCCTTGAGAGCCTTTCCATGAGAATCTACGACGTCCGTAAGCAACTTCTGGTTCTCAAGGATCTTCTTCTGGTTGTCCAGAATATCCTTGAGAGCGTCCTCAATAGACTGTGGGACCTGCAGAGGCGGAGATGCTGACTGGGATGCCACTGTAGTAGTAAGGACAGACAACTTAGAGGAGGCTGTCTGCATCCAGTTGTTGATGCTGAGGAGGGCCTGACTCTTACGGTGGGCAGTCAATGGGTAAGCAGAAGTGGAAGGAATGTCTGGGACTTTAGAACTGGATGGACCTGGAGGCATGTCTGCTGAGGTAGAAGGAGGCTGAGTAGGAGCCACTACCACTACTGGCTCTTCAGTCTAGCCAGTCGAAGTAGTGGCTTTTCCCTTGTAGGACTTGCCTTTAGGGTTGTCATCACCCTGCATGCAATACCAGGAGAACGGTGCCTTTGCTTTCACTTTGATATCAAATCTCCGCTTCCCCACATTTAAGTCATTCAGGTACATGGTCAAGAAACTGGGGAAAGGGTAGTTTCTGTCACCTTCACTCACTACCTAGTAATAACCCGAGACATCACATTCCTGACGTTAATCGGGTACCCCGCCATAATAGATGCTATCAATATAGCCCGGTGAAGAGGGAGGGAGCTGTCATGGGTAGTGAAGGTCTAGTCTGCTGCACACGAAAGTATCCCACCCTTTAGCATCGAAATTCAAACTCCTTCTTAAGATCTTCACTCCCGCATTCAACCAATCGGGGGTGGACCTGGGATTGCCAAGTACTGTGCCAACTAGGGACGAGCCTCCTCACCCAATGCCATCTTCTCCAGATAAAATGATTCATCCTCATCATTGAAGCCCAAATAGTCATTGATTGCTTTGCCATCAAATAGCACTTTTGAGTTTCGCACCTTGGTTGCTTTGGTGCCTTTCTTGATGTGGGCAGCATTGGTGTAGAATTCCTTGACCAGGTGTTTGTTTGCTTCCACACAGTTGCTTATAAAGTACTTCCAGCCCACTCTCTCTCTAAACTGTATCCTCACATTGGGGTTGTGAGGCAAGAGGTCTCTATCCACAAAACTACGCTCCGGGATCAATTTTCTCACAGGCCACCATTCTCTAAACTTATGGTAACCACCTCACTCACAAAACGATCCTGCCACACCTTCGGGTTTCTAGTTCTCGCTACTCCTCCCACCTGAGGCTCACCCCCTTCTACTTCTACCCCTTCTTCTCCTACTGCACCCTCTCCGGATAATGAAGCTATGGGAGAGGTGGAGTAGTCATCCTTACTGCCTTCAGCTGAGCCCTCAGACGACCCAGAAGATACATGCACTGAAGCCTGAGCAGTGGGGGATTCTTGAGGAGTGGGCTTATCTGTCAGCTTGAACCTGTCCGGGAAGTCATCCATAAACTCCGGGACAGAGTCAGAATCAGACAATTTCCAGAAAGGCTGATACTCACTTCCCGATGAGTGGGAAGCAGCTCTATCAGCGGCCCGGATCGCCTTTCTTGTTCTTTTATTGCCTCCCGAACTTGGGGGATCAGTTTTATCTTTCCGCGTCCCCTCCCCCGGGAGGACTCTCCTCTGCCTGGTTGTTTAGCACCCTGGCCTCTTGATTTAACCATTGTCTGCAAACAAGTTCAGTCATGCTTTGATAGTCTCAGTATATACAATGAAATTAAAAGTTGCAGTGAAAGAAATGTGTTGCAGACAGTTCATTTGTTGCAGAGTGCGGACCACACAAAATACAGTGCGGCCACACACAGGCCAATGCGGACCGCACAAAATCCATTGCTGTCCGCACAGAGGTGGGGTTCAGACTACCCACTCTCTGAATAAATGCACCGCAGACCGCACAAAATGACAATGCGATCCGTACTGAGGCACCGCGGACCGCAAAAATTGCAATGCGGTCGCATTCCTCAAGGATCAGGTTTCAGAACTTTTAGCAATGCGGTCCGCACAAAATACCATTGCGGACCGCACAAGGGCACTGCGGACCGCACAATTTCCACCGCGGTCCGCACTGAGTACCCATTAGCAGCACCGACTTAGGGTTCCTTCTTTAATCGCTTTTAGTCCAATTTTTCACTAATTAAAGAGTCCCTAAGTGTTTGCCCAGTGTTTTAACTACCTAATCCTAATTTAATCAAGAAATTAACTAACCTAAGTTACCAAATCGAAAGAAATACGGGACATGCAAGAAGAAGACACAAGAAAAACCAAAATTAGAAGAAAATAACAAACTTAAACAATTAAGAAGAAGTTAAAGTTACCAGATGTGAGAAGTACTGAAGACAGACGAATCTTAGCAGTTAATTACGAGCAAGAAGGAAGTTGAACAGTGATTTTTATGGCTTTGAGAGCAAGAGGATCGAAAAGTTCAAATGGTGGGCCTCAGGTACTATTTATAAAAAAAGTCCTGGGGCCCAACCTACCTACCCAATGCGAACCGCACAAAATGGCACTGCGGTCCGCACCACACAGACTTATAAACGTTTGAGAAGGCAACCATTGCGGCCTGCACAAAATTGAATGCGGCCGCAATGATCCACCGCGGACCGCACAAAATTGAATGCGGCCGCGGTGGAAAACTTCAGAGAGCTGTTTTTTCATCCATCCTCAGTGCGGTCCGCACTTGTTTTTGTGCCCCCGCACTACGTTCTTTGCGACCGCACAAAATGTAGTGCGGTCCGCATTGAAACTTTAGAGACTTGTCAATTTGTCCAGTTTGCCCTGCACTACATTAACACAATCATGTAGCATCTCACAACTAGTCAGTCCAAAAATAAGTTCTATACTAGAATAAAAATCAAAGAAATATGAAAAGAAAAACACATAGGTTGCCTCCCAAGAAGCGCCTGATTTAACGTTGTGGCACGACGCATGTTACCATCCAATCATTTGAGATGAAGAAGTGCCACCACATGGCTATCATCAATGTTTCCCAAGTAGTGCTTGATCCTGTGCCCATTAGCTCTAAAAATCTCCCCATTTTTGTTCTTCAAATCAAGGGCACCAAACGGAGTCACAAACACCACCTCAAAAGGTCCACTCCATTTTGACTTGAGCTTTCCCGGAAACAAACGTAACCGAGAGTTGAACAAGAGAACCAGATCACCCGCTTTAAACTCCTTGCCACGAGCATATTTATCATGAAGGTACTTCATCTTGCCCTTGTACAAGGAAGAACTGGAGTAGGCATGGAATCGGAATTCATCAAGTTCATTGAGTTGCTCAACACGGAGATTTGCTGCCACATCCCATTCAAGGTTCAATTTCTTCAAAGCCCACATGGCCTTGTGCTCTAACTCAACCGGTAAATGGCAAGCTTTCCCAAACACCAACCGGTACGGAGACATACCAATCAGAGTCTTGTAAGCAGTTCGGTAAGCCCATAGAGCATCATCCAACTTCTTAGACTAATCGGTCCTATTTGCATTGACCGTTTTAGACAAAATGCTCTTGATTTCCCTGTTAGAGACTTTAACTTGGCCACTCGCCTGAGGATGATAAGGAGTAGACACTTTGTGGTTGACACCATACTTAGCAAGCAAGGTGTTAAAAGCTCTATTGCAAAAATGCGACCCTCTATCACTTATGATCGCACGAGGAGTGCCAAACCTTGTAAAAATGCTCTTTTTTTAGAAATGCAACCACACTCCTAGATTCATTGTTGGGCAATGCCACGGTCTCGACCCATTTTGAGACATAGTCAACCGCCACTAGAATGTAGGTATTCCCGCACGAGCTTACAAATGGGCCCATGAAATCAATACCCAACACATCAATAATATTCACTTCTAGAATTGTGTTGAGAGGCATCTCATCTTTCTTTGAAATACCACCCGCTCTTTGATATTGGTCACACCTCTTCACAAGATCACTTGCATCTTTATACAAAGTTGGCCAATAAAACCCACAACTCAGAACTTTCGAAGCTGTCCTCGCCCCTCCATGATGGCCACCATAGGGAGAGGAATGGCAAGCCTCTAAGATACTCGACTGCTCCTCCTCAGGTACACACCTCCGGATCACTCCGTCGGTGCAAATCTTGACTAAGTACGGCTCATCCTAATAGAAATCCAAACTATCCCGTTTGAGCTTCTTCCTTTGATTAGAAGAGAGCTCACACGAGATGATGCCAGTCACAAGGTAATTAGCAACATCCGCAAACCATGGCATATCACTCATTGACAAAGAAAGTAGCTGCTCATCGGGAAATGCATCATTGATCTCTAGGCCATCACATGACCTTCCTTCCTCCTCCAAGCGGGACAAGTGATCCGCCACTTGGTTTTTACTACCTTTTTGGTCCACAATTTCCAAATCAAACTCTTGCAGTAACAAGACCCGTCGCATCAGTCTAGCTTTGGAGTCTTTCTTTGTCATCAAGTACCTAAAAGTTGCATGATCGGTGTGCATTATGACCTTGGCTCCCACAAGATATTGCTGAAATTTTTCCATTGCGAACACAATAGCCAACAACTCTTTCTCAGTTACCGTGTAGTTCCTTTGAGCCTCATTCATTGTCTTGCTCACGTAGTACACTGGATGAAACATTTTGTTCACTCTTTGACCCAAAACTGCCCCAACCGCAACATCACTCGCATCGCACATGAGCTCGAAAGGCAAGCTCCAATTGGGTGCGGTAATGATCGGGGTGGTGGTCAACTTATGCTTGAGAAGTTCAAAGGCTTGCATACATCCCTCATCAAACACGAACTTGGCATCCTTTTCTAGCAGCTTGCACAAAGGATTCACTACCTTTGAAATGTCCTTGATAAATCTCCGTTAGAACCCCGCGTGCCCAAGAAAACTTCTAACCCCCTTGACAGAAGTGGGGGGGAAGCCTTGAAATCATCTCAATTTTGGCTTTTTCAACCTCTATACCATGCTTTGAAATTTTATGACCCAACGCTATGCCCTCCTCAACCATGAAGTGGCATTTTTCCCAATTTAGCACAAGATTAGTGTCTTCACACTGGGCCAACACTCTATCCAAATTTTTCAGACATTCATCAAATGAATCACCCACAACACTAAAGTCGTCCGTGAACACCTCCAAAATATCTTCCACAATATCGGTGAAAATGGCCATCATACATTGTTGGAATGTCGCCGGTGCATTGCACAACCCAAAAGGCATCCGAGAAAAGAAAAAGGTGCCATATGGACAAGTAAAGATTGTCTTCTCCTGATCCTCTGGAGCAATCAAGATTCGGTTGTACCCAGAATATCCATCCAAGAAATAATAGAAGGCACGCCTAGTAAGATGATGAAGCATCTGGTCAAGGAAAGACAATGGGAAGTGATCCTTGCGTGTCACCTTGTTCAGCTTGCGGTAGTCCATGCACACCCTTCATCCGGTCACTGTGCGGGTTGGAATTAGTTCATTATTAGCATTGGTCACCACGGTCATACCACCCTTCTTCGGCACACACTGTACCGGTGAAGTCCACGAGCTATCAGAGATAGGGTACACAACTCCGGCATCTAACCACTTGATCATCTCCTTTTTCACAACCTCTTGCATTGCCTCGTTTAACCTCCTTTGATGTTCCAAGGAGGGTTTTGCATCATCTTCAAGAATAATCTTGTGTATACAGAATGCGGGGCTTATTCCCCGAATATCAGCTAAAGTCCATCCAATTTCCTTCTTCCACTTTTTGAGCACCGCCAATGTGGCATCTACCTGCATGTTAGTAAGACAAGAGGAAAGAATAACTGGCAAAGTTGAATTAGGGACTAAGAATTCATACCTGAGGTGTGGAGGCAATGGCTTCAACTCCAGCACCGGAGGCTCCTCAATTGAAGGCTTTGTTGGAGGAGTCTTTCTATGTTCAAGATCCAAAGAGAGTTTCCTAGGCTCATAAGAATAAGAGCCCATTCCATGTAAAGCATTCACGCACTCCACTCGACCCTCATCATCATTGACATAAAGATTCAACAATATGGCCTCCAAAGGGTCCTCCACATTGATCATTGCACGAGTATAATCAATTATCACTGCCGTGACAAGATCCACAAATGAGCACACTTCGGTACAATTGGGCTGCTTCATTGACTTGCACACATGAAAAACCACCTTTTCGTCACCCACCCTGAAAGTGAGTTCCCCTGCTTCCACATCTACTAGAGCCTTCCCCGTAGCAAGGAAAGGTCTCCCTAATATGATCGGAACTTTATAATCTACCTCACAATCTAAGATAAAAAAATCAGCTGGCAAAATAAATTTGTCCACCCGGACAAGCACATCATCTATAATACCCAAAGGCCTCTTCATCGATTTATCTGCCATTTACAACCTCATGGAAGTCGGCCTCGGCTGTCCAATCCCCAACTCTTGAAAACTAAGTAGGGCATCAAGTTGATACTCACCCCCAAATCACATAGATCTTTAGCAAAGTCTGCACTTCCAATAGTGCAAGGAATGGTGAAAGCACCGGGATCCTCCAATTTCGGGGGCACTAACTTGGTGGGTCATCTTAATAGTTTCACAGTCCATAGATCTTTTCTTCGTCACCAAATCTTTCATGAATTTAGCATAGCCACGCATTTGCTCCAAGGCCTCTACTAAAGGCACATTAATGGATAAGCTCTTCATCATGTCAATGAACTTTTTGAACTGATTCTCAGTTTTTTGCTTGGCTAGCCTTTGAGGATAAGGTGGAGGTAGCCTAGGCAAGGGTGCCTTGGCTTTTGGCACAACCGGCTCCGGCATATCAATTACGTGTTCCCTAGATGGGTTCACGTCATTTTGTGTTTCCACCTCGGCATCTTGAAAATCAATCCTCACTTCTTGATTCACATTTCAACAACCACATTCTCAACTACCAAAGGAACTTCATCTTCTTGCAAATCAACTTCATCACCCAAAACTTGCTTTTGTTTGGAGGCATTCACATCACCGCCTCGTCCACTCCTAGTAGTTACCTCCATAACATGATTATTTCCACCCTTTGGGTTAATTACCGTATCACTCGGTAGAGCCCCCTTAGGGCGAGTGTTCAAGGACTATGAGATTTGGCTTAGCTGAACCTCCAAATTTCTAATTGAAGTGTTGTGAGAAGCCAATTATGCATCGGAGTCAGCATTCTTTTACATCATCTGTTCAAACATCATTTCAATTCTCCCCATTTCATTGTTGGAAGAACTAGGACCCTGGGATGGAAAAGGCGGTGGGTTACTCGGTTGTTGGTACATTGGGGGGCCTTTGAAAGCCTTGCCCCTGATTTCCTTGGTTATTATTCCATCCACCCTGGTTGTTGTTGCTTTCACCCCAATTGTTGTTGTTGCCCCAGTTTCCCTAATTGCTCCGATTGTTATTTTGATTTACCCAATTGTTGTTCCCTTGTTGTTGATTGTTCCAATTATTGTTGTCTTGCTGTTGGTTACCCCAATTGCCCTGGGATCTCCATTCTTGCTATTGGTTAGAAGAATTGCCTCTTTGGCCTTGATAATTATTCACACATTGTACCTCTTCATTCTGCCCATCATAACCTTCATCGTGGAATCCACCACAATCATTTTCAAATTGGTCCGAATTCCCTTGGTTCTGTTGACCTCTTTGTCTTTTATTGTTTACAAGCTTGTTGACACCCTCCATGGTATTTACTTGGCGAGGATTCTGAACTTGTTGCAACTGTGCCTTTGCTAATTGGTTCATTATTGTTGTAAGTTCTGCTATAACCTGTCCATGGTCATGTAGTTCTTTGTGCAAATGAGTGATCGTGGGGTCACCCTGTGGCACATTGGCCCTACTTTGACAAATGGAGGATATGTTAGCCATCTCGTCAAGAATAGCATAAGCTTCATCATAAGGCAGCTTCATGAAATTACCCCCAGCCAATTGATTCACTATGCATTGATCCATTGTATTAATGCCCCGATAGAAGGTCTGTTGTATCATAGCCTCTGTCATATAATTGTTGGGGCATTCCTTCACCATAGTTCTATATCTCTCCCAAATCTCGTGTAATGGTTCGGTGGGCTCCTGCTTGAAGGCTAAGATCTCGTCCCGTAATGCTGCCATGTGCCCCGGTGAGAAAAATTTGGCAATGAACTTATCCGCCAACTCATCCCAGGTGGTGATGGAATAGTTGGGAAGTCGCTCAAGCCAATCCAATGCCTTTCCTCTAAGTGAGAATGGGAAAAGCCTCAATCAAAGTGCATCCTCGGACACATTGGTTTGCTTGCTCCCCCAACAGGTATCCACAAACCCCTTGAGATGTTTGTAAGCATTCTGAGTGGGAGCATCCGTGAAGTACCCACACAGCTCCAACAATGTGAGCATCACATTGGTGATTTGAAAATTTCCCGCCCGAATCCGGGGCGGGACAATTACACTCGCATAGCCTTGGTTGGGAAGAACTCGAGGGGCCACTCATAGAGGTGGCGGAGGAGGGTCTGGAATGTTTTCATTTGCATTGGCCTGGTGGCCTCTACGTTGCCCTTGAGGTACAAGAGGTACCTCATCATCTCCAACATCGTCTACCTCCTCCCCCGCAATCACATTGCCAAGAGGGTCATTGTTGTTTGCTGCCATTTTGCACCTGAAGTTGTGACACACACAAATTAGTAACAAAGAAGGAAAAAAGAACAATTCACAAAACTACTAAGATAGATAATCAAGACCGTTAGCTCCCCGACAACGGCACCAAAAAGGTTGATCGAGGCCAACCCTGTACTACTAAAGAGTAGCAAGAGAGGTCGAAGCAACTTTTACCCGATAAGGTCAGGATCGATTTCCACAGGGAGCTAGAAGTTGGAATTGAGTTTCTATCTAGTTAGAGTTGTGTAAATGATCTTAGTTGCACTTCCAAACATTTTCGGGTTTTTGATTAACGTCTAAATTTACACTACCAATATGCTAAATTGAGCTACGCTATGCTAAGAGGAAGCTATTGAAGATGTTCTAATGAGATAAAAGGCACTAGTGTAGTGACCTTAACCTAGGTGGATAATTAACGGATTCTTATGTCTAAGGCTAGTTTGTCATACTTGGGGATTACGATTTAACCATTCCACGATTCTACCCACTCTATACCTCTCGGTAGTTCGAGTGATTTTGCCCTAATTGACTTTCCCAAGATCAATTGGGTATGAACATTTGTGCAGGAAATTAAGGTTCAAGTCGGGTATTACGATCTCTCAGTTTAACCCTTTAATTGGGGCTATTAATTCTCTTGAGTACGCCCTAATTCATTGTTGGACTAATTCTAGAGACTTAGGCTCTCTCTCTCAAGAAGAGCAAAAATCAACAAAGCATAAACTAGTGTTTGCAACCAGTAATTCATCAATAAAACCATAGATTAGTCAAAATATCAAACACCCATAGACATTCAAACCTTAAAACATAAGACCCATCAATTACCCACACTAGGGTTGAGCCACAACCCTAGCTTATGGGTCTAGCTACTCATGATTATAGAGAAAAACAAAGAAATAGTTGAAGATAAACTCATAATAATTAATTACTAAATAGAACTTGAAGATTCAATGGTGGAATTAAGCTAAAATTACTCAAAACAACAAAAGGAACGAAGTCACGAGCGCAGCTCTACATACAAAACTATCTGACTACCTAAAAATGGGAAAAGAATCTATTTATACTAGGCTGAAAATTCTGGACAAAATACCCCTAGGGGGATAGTGCGGACCGCACAAAACAAGTAGCGGCCGCACTAAGGCTCTGAACTTGAATAATCAGCTCTCTGAACTTGGGCAATGCGGACCGCACTAAATCGAGTCTGGCCGCAGTGGCTTCCATCGCGGTCCGCACAAAAGGACTGCGACCGCATGAGCTTCAAGCTCAAAACACCACTCTGTGAACCTTGGCTCGGCGGACTGCACTAAATCGAGTGTGGCCGCGAATGATCCCAAGTCGCG
>NW_017677502.1:20887-25096 GCF_001879085.1 Nicotiana attenuata
AATAATCTAGCCTCGCCCGGCTCGAACCAACCCACCGGGGACCTACACCGCCTACCATTCAAGGACTCATACGGTGCCATCTGAATGTTGGACTGATAGCTGTTGTTGTAAGCAAACTCAGCCAGTGGCAAGAACTGATCCCAAGAACCTCCAAACTCCAACACACACGCACGGAGCATATCCTCAAGAATCTGAATAGTGCGCTCGGACTGTCCGTCCATCTGGGGGTAAAATATTGTGCTCAACTCCACCCGAGTGCCCAACTCATGTTGTACGACCCTCTAGAACCGTGATATGAACTGAGTACCTCTATCTGAAATAATATAAAATGGAATACCATGTAGACGGACAATCTCCCGGATATAGATCTCCGCCAACCGCTCCAAAGAATAGGCGGTACACACAGGAATGAAACGCGCGAACTTGGTCAGCTGATCCACAATCACCCAAATGGCATCGAACTTCCTCGAAGTCCGTGGGAGCCCAACTACGAAGTCCATGGTGATCCGCTCCCACTTCCACTCCAGAATCTCTATCTTTTGAAGAAATCTACCCGGTCTCTGGTGCTCATACTTTACCTGCTGACAATTGAGGCACCGAGCAACAAACCCAACTATATCCTTCTTCATCCGCCTCCACCAATTGTGCTTTCTCAAATCCTGATACATCTTCACGGCACCCGGATGGATGGAGTATCGCGAACTATGGGCCTCCTCTAGAATCAAGTCCCGAAGCCCATCATCATTGGGTACACAAACCCGACCGTGCATCCTCAATACCCCATCATCACCAATGGTCACATCTATGGCATTACCTCGTAGAACCTTATCCTTGAGGACAAGCAAATGGGAGTCTTTAAACTGACGCTCCCGGATACGATCAAACAAGGAAGACCGAGAAACCACACAAGCAAGGACCCGGCTAGGCTCCGAAAGATCCAATCTCACAAACTGGCTGGCTAAGGCCTGAACATCCATCGCCATGGGCCTCTCCGCTGCTGGTAGATAAGCCAAACTCCCCAAACTATCCGCCCGGTGACTCAAAGCATCGGCCACCATATTGGCCTTGCGCGGGTGATATAAGATAGTGATATCATAGTCATTCAGCAGCTCTAACCACCTCCTCTGGCGCAAATTAAGGTCCTTCTACTTGAACAGATGCTGCAAACTCCGGTGATCAGTATAAATCTCACAAGGCACACCGTAGAAATAATAACGCTAGATCTTCAAGGCGTGAACAATAGCAGCTAACTCGAGATCATGGACAGGATAATTCTTCTCATATACCTTCAACTGTCGAGATGCGTAGGCAATCACCCTACCGTCCTGCATAAATACCGCTCCAAGGCCAATCCTCGAGGCATCACAATAGACAGTATAAGACCCCGAACCAGTAGGCAATATCAAAACTGGGGCTATAGTCAAAGCTGTCTTGAGCTTCTGAAAGCTATCCTCACACTCTTCCATCCACTAGAACGGAGCACCCTTCTGGGTCAGCATGGTCATAGATACTGCAATAGATGAAAATCCCTGAACAAATTAACGGTAATAACCCACCAAGCCGAGAAAACTGCGGATCTCTATCGCTGATCTAGGCTAACTCTGCACTGCTTCCACTTTCTTTAGATCCACCTTTATCCCCTCACTAGATACCACGTGACCCAAGAATGCCACGGAATCCAACCAAAACTCACATTTCGAGAACTTAGCGTATAACTTCTTTTCCCTCAAAGTCTGAAGCACTGTCCTCAGGTGTTGCTCATGATCTTCCCGACTCCGGGAATATACTAGAATGTCATCAATAGAGACAATGACGAAAGAGTCAAGATATGGCCAGAATACATTGTGCATCAAGTGCATGAAGGCTGCTGGGGCATTGGTCAGCCCAAATAGCATAACAAGGAACTCGTAATGACCACACCGAGTCCTGAAGGCAGTCTTCGGGATGTTTGGCTCCCGAATCTTCAACTGATGATAGCCTGAACGCAAGTCAATCTTAGAAAACACACGAGCACCCTGTAACTGATCAAACAGGCTATCAATACGAGGCAAAGGATAACGGTTCTTCACTGTAACCTTGTTCAACTGGCGATAATCAATACACATACGCATAGAACCATCCTTCTTCTTCACAAACAACATAGGAGAACCCCAAGGTGATACGCTGGGCCCAATGAAACCCTTATCAAGCAATTCCTATAACTGCTCCTTCAACTCCTTCAACTCAGGAGGAGCTATACGGTACGGAGCAATAAAAATGGGCTGAGTGCCCGGCAATAGATCAATGCCAAAATCAATCTCTCTATCGGGCGGCATGCCCAGAAGATCAGCTAGAAACACATCAGAGAAATCCCATACTACTGGGACCGAATCGATTGTAGGGGTATCAATACTGACATCTCTCACATAAGCTACGCGTCACACCCCTTCTCAACTATACGCTGAGCCATAAGGAACGAAATAACTCTGCTGGAAGTATGATCTAAGGTACCCCTCCACTCTACTTGCGGTACACCTGGCATAGCCAGTGTCACGATTTTTGCGTGACAATCAAGAATAGCATAATGGGGCGACAACCAGTCCATGCCCAGAATAACATTAAAGTCTACAATGTTGAGCAATAACAAATCGGCTTTGGTCTCAAAATCACTAAGAGCAATCAAACACGACCGATAAACGCGATCCACAACATGAGAATCTCCAACAGGAGTAGAAACATAGACAAGAGAACTCAAGGAATCCTGAGATACGCCCAAATACGGGGCAAAATATGAGGACACATATGAATAAGTGGAGCTTGGATCGAATAGAACCGATGCATCTCTATGACAGACAAGGATAGTACCTATGATGATAGAATTGAAGGCGACAGCCTCTGTACGGGCAGGAAGGGCATAGTATCTGGCTTGGCCTCTCCCTCGAGGGCGACCTCTACCTCCCCAACCTCCACCTCTAGCTGGCGGAGCAGGTGGGGTAGCAACTGGTGCTGTGATCATAGCCTGAGGACTCTGTGGAGCGCGCTGTGGCTGAGAAGTCTGTGGAGGTGCACCCCTCCCAAGTCTAGGGCAATCCCTCACCATATGGCGTGCGTCACCACACTCAAAACAAGCTTTGGGAGGACGTGGCAGCTGTGACTGGCACGGGCCAGGTCTGCTGGACTGACCACTGGAAGCACCCCGTGCAGGAGGCGCACTAGATACTGGAGGTGCATAATAAAGCTCCTGAGGTCTAGGAGGAGTTGGAATACTACTAGCTACTGGAAGAGCTGAATGAACGGGGGGACTCATATAACCCCTACCATGACAAGCTGAAGCTGGGGCACGGGCACCAGAATAATGGCCCAACTCTCGAGACCTCTTGGCCTCCCTCTCCTCTCTGTCCCGAGCATACATACCCTCTACTCTCCTGGCAATGCTCACCACCTGCTGATAAGAAATATCCATCTCCAACTCCCGAGCCATACTAGACCTGATGCTGGGAATGAGCCTCTCAATAAACCGGTGAACCTTCTCGCGAACAATAGAAACCAAAGCTAGTGCATGTCTAGCCAAGTCGGTGAAACAAACAGCATACTCCGAGACAATCATAGTACCCTGGCGCAAATGCTCAAACTCTGCGCGCCAAGCGTCCCTGAGGCTTTGGGGAACATACTCTCTCGTGAACATATCTGAAAACTGAGCCCAAGTAAAGGAAGCTGCCTCATCCGGACTGTCTAACTCATAAGCACGCCGCCACTGATAGGCATCTCCTCGAAGCTGAAAGGTAGTGACAGAAACCCCGCTCGATCCTGATATACCCATGGTACAGAGGATAGGGTAGCACTCCTTTAGAAATCTAAGAGCATCATCTGAGGTTAGTCCACTAAATGTAGAAGGCTGATACTTCTTGAACCTCTCAAGCCTCTTCTGCTCCACCTTTGAAGCTACTGCCCTCTCCTCGGGCTGAACTGGGGTTACAGGTTGTGCCGGTATAATCTATGGGACCTGCTCAACATGCACTCGCTGCTCAGGAATGCGAGCGGCAGGAGTCTGTGCTCCTCCCCCGGCCTGGGATGTGGCTGCTGCAAGGGGAAGCAACCCTGCCCGAGCAAGAGTAGTGTACATACTCATAAACTGCGCAAGAGACTCCTGGAGTGCTGGAGTGGTAGTAGCTGTGGGCATATCAGGCGCTTGGGCTCCAACTGGAACTGCTGGTGACTCCTTGTGCAGCT
>NW_017677502.1:29121-29861 GCF_001879085.1 Nicotiana attenuata
TCCTAAGAAATTTTGAGGGGACTCTTTGTTGACTGTCACCTACTTGATAAATAGGTTTCTATCAATGGTACTTCAAAATAGATCACCATCTCAGGTTCTTTTTGATAGAAAACCAGATTATCACTCTCTTACGCCTTTTGGTTGTTTATGTTTTAGTTTTACCTTGTCTCGACATAGGGATAAGATTGATCCTAGAGCAATCCCTGGTGTTTTTCTTGGATATCCATTTGGGAAGAAAGGGTATAAGATTCTAAATTTACTCTCTAATCAGGTCATTGTTTCTAAGGATGTGAGATTTGCTGAAAGTATTTTTCCTTTTTCCTATTCCGCTCTAATGTCTAAGTTATTTCCTGCCAGCTTCCCTCCTACTCATGAGTCCTCTACTCCTAATTTTGTTATCCCACAACCTCAACATACTTACTCTCATAGTTCACCTGTTCAACAACCACCATCTCATTCCTGTCCTAATTCCTCTCCTATCCCTCTGTCTAGTTCTGTTGTACCCCCTTCCTCAGTTCAAACTAAACCTCCATCAGAAGCCTTACCCTCCCCACTAGGGCCAGTTTTGCGATGACTACAAAGAGAGAACACCAACCAGTATATTTATAATGTTGCATATTCTACTTTTTCTCTTAATCCCTCTTTACTTCCCACACATTCTTTTCCTTTTCTGCCCTAATAGAAGCTAATCAGATTCAATAAGGCAGCACGGAAATCATCAAATATCTCCAAAAAGAAAT
>NW_017677503.1:0-5719 GCF_001879085.1 Nicotiana attenuata
AGTTGGAGCAGTAACCGTACTCTTGAAGTTCTTGCTCTTGGGGTTATCATCCCCCTGCATGCTGTACCAAGAAAATGGGGCCTTCGCTTTTACCTTGATGTCGAAGGGCCTCTTTTCCACTTTCAGATTCCAGAAGTACATAGTGAAAAAATTGGGGAACGGATAGTTTCTGTCATGCTCAGCGCCCACAATTGAAATTATTCTTGACATCACATTTCCCACATTGATTGGGTACCCCGCCATGATCAGGCCACCAACACTGCCCGGTGAAGAAGGAGGGTGTTGTCATTAGTAGTCGGGTCCAGTCTGCTGCACACAAACGTTTCCCACCCCTATGCCTCGATGTTCAAATTGCGCCTCAAAATCTTGACGCCCGCAGTCAAACAGTCAGGGGTGGTACCCGAGATTACCAGGTATTTTGCCAACCATGGACGAACCTCCTCACCCAATTCCATTTTTGCCATGTATAGGGACTCATCCTCCTCATCAAAGCCAAGGTAATCGTTGATCGTCTTCCCATCAAATAACACCTTCAAGTTCCGCACCTTGGTCATCTTTGTACCCTTTTTGATATGAGCAACGTTGGCGTAGAATTCTATGACCAAGTGCTCATTGGCATCCACACAGTAAGACAAAAAGTGTGCCCAACCAACTCTCTCCCACTACCTCCGCACATTGGGGTTGTGAGGTAGCAAGTCTCTATCTATGAAACTCCTCTCCGGGATCAACTTCCTCACCGGCCACCATTCCCGGAATTTATGGTATGCTACCTCACTGACGAACCGGTCTTGCCATACCTCCGGATTCCTAGTTCAAGCAATACCCCCCACCTGTGGTTCACCTCCTTCTCCTACTTCTTCTTCTCCCTCTACTCCCTCCTCAGCACCTACTGCACCCTCTCCAGATAATGAAGCTGTGGGAGAGGTGGAGTATTCCCCACTACCTTCACCTGAGCTATCAGACGACCCAGAAGAAATGTTCACTGATGCTTGGGCAGTGGGGGATGCTGGAGGTGTGTCTCTTAGCCTGAACCTTTTCGGCCAGTCAGGGATGTGTATTGGTGCTGAGTCTGAAGATATCTCCCCGGAAGGCTCGTACTCACTCCCTGAGGAGTGGGAAGCAGCTCTATCAGCAGCTTTTATCAACTTTCTTGTCTTTTCAATATTCTCCCGGACTTGGGGAGTGAGTTTTATCATTTTCTGCTTCCCTCCCCGGGAGGATTCTCCTCTGCCCAGTTGTTTAGTGACTTTACCTCATTGTTTCACCATTGCCTGCAAACACAATTCAATTGAACTTGTTAGTATCAGTTGTAGCAGTTAAGAACAGAGTTGCAGAATCAGGAAAGAAAGCGTGCAGAAATGTTGCAGAAGTCACACAGTGCGGACCGCACAAAATGGTGTGCGGCCGCACTGGGTTCACCGCGGACTGTACAAAATCAACCGTGATCCGCACAGAGGTAGGGTTCAGACTACCCACTCTCTGTGTCTAGGCAGTGCAGACCGCACAAAATGGTGTGCGGCCGCACTGGGGCACCGCGGACCGCACAAAAACGACCGCGGTCTGCACTGAGTGCCTAGTTGTGGCACTAAATTAGGGTTTCATATATTTAGATTTTTGGGTCCAATTTTTCACCTAATTAGTGTCCCTACATGTTTACCCATTGATTTTTAACTACCTATGTCTATTTTAATCAAAAGACTAACTACCCTAACCTAATCTATGTAAGAAAATACGGGAAGAAGAGAAATAAAAGCCAAGTAAAACAAAAAGGAAAAGAAAATAACAAAATTGAAGTAATTAAAAAAGTGGATTTACCAGATGTGAGATGAAATGAGGAAAATTTGTTCCAATCAATTAAGTGCGAGTAAAAGGGGGTGATGAACAGTGCCTTAGAGGTCTGAGATGCAAGGGTTCGAAAAGTGTAAACGTTGGGCCTCAAGGACTATTTATAGAAAAAGCCCTGGGGCCCAGCTTTCCTACCCCAGTGCGGACCGCACAAAATGGACCGCGGTCCGCACTCCACAAAATTTTCAAAGCTTGAGGAGGCAACACACTGCGGTCCGCACAAAATGGACTGCGGCCGCAGTGGTCCACCGGTGGCAAACTTCTTAGAGTGATATTTTTACTCTTCCTTCAGTGCGGTTCGCACAGAATATAGTGCGGCCGCACTGCCAACTTCAGAGACATGATCATTTTATCCCCTATGTCCTGCACTGCCTCAACACAATCCTGTAACATCTCACAACCAGTTAGCCCAAAAATCAATCCTATACTAAAATGAAAATAAAATAAAAACAAGAAGAAAAACACATGGGTTGCCTCCCAAGAAGCGCCTGATTTAACATCGTGGCACGGCGCAAGTTACCATCACATCATTTGAAATGAAGGAGTGCCACCACGTGGCTATCATCAATTTTTCCAAGATATGCTTGACCCTATGCCCATTCACTCTAAAAACTTCCCCACTTTTGTTCTTTAAATCAAGGGCACCAAACAGGGTCACACACACTACTTCAAATGGTCCACTCCACTTTGACTTTAGCTTTCCCGGAAACAACCGTAACCGAGAGTTGAACAAGAGCACCAAATCA
The DNA here is from genome assembly GCF_001879085.1 of Nicotiana attenuata. NCBI lineage: Eukaryota > Viridiplantae > Streptophyta > Magnoliopsida > Solanales > Solanaceae > Nicotiana > Nicotiana attenuata. The sequence continues at coordinate 2,592 of NW_017677503.1, forward strand.
CCTACTCTAAAATCCTTGCCACGAGCATATTTGTCATGAAGGTACTTCATCTTGTCCTTGTACAATGACGAACTGGAGTAGGCATGGAAACGGAATTCATCAAGTTCATTGAGTTGCTCCACCCGAAGATTTGCAGGCACATCCCAATCAAGGTTCAACTTTCTCAAGGCCCACATGGCCTTATGCTCTAACTCAACTGGTAAATGGCAAGCTTTCCCGAACACCAACCGATACGGGGACATACCAATCAGAGTTTTGTAAGCAGTCCTATACGCCCATAGAGCATCATCAAGCTTCTTAGACCAATCGGTCCTATTTGCATTGACTGTTTTAGACAGAATATTCTTTATTTCCCTGTTGGACACCTCAACCTGGCCACTTGCTTGGGGATGATAAGGAGTAGACACTTTGTGGTTGACACCATACTTGGCAAGCAAGGTGTCAAAAGCTCTATTGCAAAAATGCGATCCCCCATCACTAATAATTGCACGAGAAGTGCCAAACCTTGTGAAAATGCTCTTCTTTAGAAATGCAACCACACTCCTAGCTTCATTGTTGGGCAAAGGCACAGCCTCGTCCCATTTTCAGACATAATCAACCGCTACAAGAATGTAGGTGTTTCCACACGAGCTTACAAATAGGCCCATGAAATCGATACCCCATACATCAAAGATATCCACTTCTAGAATGGTGTTTAAAGGCATCTCATCTTTCTTCGAAATACCGTCCGCTCTTTGACATTCGTCACACCTTTTCACTAAATCACTTGCATCTTTGTACAAAGTTGGCCAATAAAATCCACAACTTAGAACTTTCGAAGCTGTCCTTGCCCCTCCATGATGGCCACCATAGAGGGAGGAATGACAAGCCTCTAGAATGCTAGATTGCTCCTCCTCAGGTACACACCTCCGGATCACTCCATCGGTGCAAATCTTCAACAAGTATGACTCATCCCAATAGAAGTCCAGACTATCCCGTTTGATCTTCTTCCTTTGGTTAGAAGAGAGCTCACACGTGATGATGCCAGTCACAAGGAAATTAGCAACATCCGCAAACCATGGCATATCACTCATTGACACAGAAAGTAGCTGCTCATCGGGAAATGCATCATTGATCTCTAGGCCATCACACGGTCTTCCTTCTTCCTCCAAGCGGGACAAATGATCCACCACTTGGTTTTCGCTACCTTTCCGGTCCACAATTTCCAAATCAAACTCTTGGAGTAATAAGACCCATCGCATCAGTCTAGCTTTGGAGTCTTTCTTTGTCATCAAATACCTAAGAGCTGCATGATCGGTGTGCACTATGACTTTGGCTCCCATAAGATATGGACGAAAATTTTCCATTGCGAACACAATAGCCAACAATTCTTTCACAGTCACCGTGTAGTTCCTTTGAGCCTCATTCACTGTCTTGCTCGCATAGTACACTGGATGAAACATTTTGTTCACTCTTTGACCCAAAACTGCCCCAACCGTAACATCACTCGCGTCGCACATAAGCTTGAAAGGCAAACTCTAATTGGGTGCGGTAATGATCGGGGTGGTGGTCAACTTTTGCTTGAGAAGTTCAAAGGCTTGCGTACATCCCTCATCAAACACAAACTTTGTATCCTTTTCTAGAAACTTACACAAAGGATTAACTACCTTCGAAAAGTCCTTGATAAATCGCCGATAGAACCCCGCATGTCCAAGAAAACTTCTAACCCCCTTGACAGAAGTGGGGGGAGGAAGTCTTGAAATCACCTCAATTTTGGCTTTGTCAACCTCAATACCGTTCTTTGAAATTTTATGTCCCAAAACTGTGCCCTCCTCAACCATGAAGTGGCATTTTTCCCAATTTAGCACAAGATTGGTGTCTTCACACCGGGCCAACACTCTATCCAAATTGTTCAAACACTCATCAAATGAATCTCCCACAACACTGAAGTCGTCCATGAAAACCTCCAAAATATCTTCCACAATATCGGTGAAAATGGCCATCATACAGCGTTGGAATGTTACCGGTGCATTGCACAACCCAAAGGGCATCCGAGAGAAAACAAAGGTGCCATATGGACAAGTAAAGGTTGTCTTTTCCTGATCCTCTGGAGCTATCAAAATTTGATTGTACCCCGAATAACCATCCAAGAAATAATAGAAGGCACGCCCAGCAAGACGATCAAGCATCTGGTCCAGGAAAGGCAATGGGAAATGATCCTTGCGGGTCACCTTGTTCAGCTTGCGGTAGTCCATGCACACCCTCCATCCGGTCACTGTCCGGGTTGGAATAAGTTCATTATTGAATTGGTCACCACGGTCATACCACCCTTCTTCGGCACACACTGAGCTGTCAGAGATAGGATACACCACACCGACATCCAACCACTTGATCACCTCTTTTTTCACAACTTCTTTCATTGCCTCGTTCAACCTCCTTTGATGTTCCAAGGAGGGTTTCGCATCATCTTCCAAAATAATCTTGTGCATACAGAATGCGGGGCTTATTCCCCGAATATCAGCTAAAGTCCATCCAATTGCCTTTTTCCTCTTTTTGAGCACCGCCAATGTGGCATCTACCTACATGTTAGTAAGACAAGAGGAAAGAATAACTAGTAAAGTTGAATTAGAGCCCAAGAATTCATACTTGAGGTGTGGAGGTAATGGCTTCAACTCCAACACCGGGGGTTCCTCAATTGAAGGCTTCGTTGGAGGGGTCTTTCTATTTTCAAGATCCATAGAGAGTTTCCTAGGCTGATAAGAATAAGAGCCCATTCCATGTAAAGAATTCATGCACTCCACTCGGCCCGCATCATCATTGACATCAAGATTCAACAATACGGCCTCCAAAGGGTCCTCAACATTGATCATTGCACTGGTATCATCAATTATCACAGTCGTGACAAGATCCACAAATGAGCAAACTTCTGTACAGTTGGGCTGCTTCATTGACTTGCACACATGAAAAATGACCTTTTCATCACCCACCCGTGAAACGTGAGTTCCCCTGCTTTCACATCCACTAGAGCCTTCCCCGTAGCAAGGAAACGGTCTCCCTAATATGATCGGGACCTCATAATCTACCTCACAATCCAAGATCACAAAATCAGCTGGCAAGATAAATTTGTCCACCCGGACGAGCACATCATC
>NW_017677503.1:6093-29859 GCF_001879085.1 Nicotiana attenuata
AAAAGGAGGAGAGATGATTCTCATTTTTCTACTTGGGCTAGCCTCTAAGGATTAAGGGGGGGAGGCTAGGAAGAGGCTTGAGGCTTTTTGGCACAACCGGCTCCGCAGTGTCTATTTACGTGTCCCTAGAACGGGTTACACGTCACTTAGTGTTATTACTGGCATCTTGAATATTGATCCTCCACTTCTTGATTACAGCTATAACTCATCAATTCCGACATTCTCAAACCACCAAGGACTTTCCATCTTCTTGCACTTAACTATCACAATATTTCGCCTTACTCTGTTAGAGGCAATTCACTATCACACCTCTTCCCACTCCGTGTAGTTTACGTGCCATACATGATTATTACATGATTGGAATTCACTACATAATCACTCGGTACGAGCCCCCTAGGGCGAGTATTCACGGACTTGGATTTTGTTCACATGCTCGTTCTAATTGAAGTATTGTGAGAAGCCAATTGCGCATCGGAGTCCGCATTCTTTTTCATCTTTGTTATCATTTCAAATTCTACCCATTTCATTGTTAGGATGTACTTTAGGACCTGGGATGAAACGATGTTGGGTTGCTCGGTTGTTGGTACATGGGGACCTTTGAAAGCCTTTGCCCTGATTTCTTTGGTTATTGTTCCATCCACCTTTGGTTGTTGTTGGTTTCCCCCCAGTTGTTGTTGTGCCCGCCAGTTCCCTGATTGTTATCGATTGTTCTTTGATTTTTCCCAAATTTGTTGTTCCTTGTGTTGATTGTTCCAGTTATTTTCTTTGTTGTTGTTACCCCAATTGCCCTTGAGATCGGCCATTAATTGTTGTGGTTGCGAAGAATTGCCCTCTTTTGGCCTTTAATTATTCACATATTGCACCTCTTCATTCTGGCCCATCTATAACAATCATCTTGGAATCCACCAACAATCATTGTTCAAACGATTCCGAAATTCCCTTGGTTCCTGTTGACCTCTCTGTCTTCTATTGTTCACAGCATGGTTTAACAGCCTTCCATAACATTACTTGGCGGAGGATTCTGAACTTGATTGCAACTGCGCCTTTGCTAGTTGCGTTCAGTTGTCATTAGTAAGTTCTGCCTTATAACCTGACCATGGTCATGTAGTTCTTGTGCCAAATTGAGTGACTGTGGGGGTCACCGCTGTGGTACATTGGCTCTACTTTGCCAAGCCAGAGGATGTGTCAGCCATTTCATCAAGAATAGGTACAAGTTTCATCGTAAGGCAGCTTCATGAAATTTCCCCCAGCCAATTGATTCACTACGCACTGATTCATTGTAATTGATGCCCCGATAGAAGGTCTGTTGTATCATTGGCCTCTGTCATATTATTGTTGGGCATTCCTTCACCATAGTTTGTATCGCTCCAAATCTCGTGGAATGGTTCGCAGTAGGCTCCTGCTTGAAGGCTAAAATCTCATCCTGTAGTGCTGCCATGTATCCCGGTGAGAAAAATTTGCAATGAACTATCCGCCAACTCATCCCAAGTTGTTGATGGAATGGTTGTAAGTTCGCTCAAGCCAATCCAATGCTTTCCCCCTAGATGAGAATGGGAAAAGCCTCAATCGAAGTGCATCCCCGGACACATTGGTTTTGCTTTGCTCCCCCAACAGGTATCCACGAAACCCTTGAGACTGTTTGTACGCATTTTGAGTGGGAGCACCTGTGAAATACCCACGCCGCTCAATAATGTCTGCATCACGTTGGTTATTTGAAAATTTCCCGCCCGGATCCGGGGCGGAACAATAGCACTCGCATAGCCTTGGTTGGGAGAACTCTGGGAGCACCTTTTTGGAGGTGGCCGGAGGAGGGCTGGAATATTGTCATTTGCTTGGAATGGCGGCTTACGTTGGTCTTGAGGTACAGAGGCACCCTCTATCATCCATTGTCATCTACCTCCCTCCCCGCATTCACGTTTCCAAGAGGGTCATTAGCATTTAATGCCATTTTGTACTAATGTATTGACACAAACAAATTAAGTAACAAAGAAAGAAAGAAGAACAAAACACAACTCCTATCTAGATAGATAGCCAAACCGTTAGCTCCCCGGCAACGGCGCCAAAAGTGATCGGGCCTTACTCCGCACTACTAATTAACGTAGCGAGAGAGGGTCGGAGCAGCTTTTACCCGATTTAGAGTCGGGATCGATATCCACAGAGAACTAGAATTTGGAATCGAGTATCTATCTAGTGTAGAGTTGCGTATGTGTTCCAAATTACGCCTTCTAAACATTTTTGGGGTTTTGATTTTACTTCTCTATTTATTCAAAACTACAAATGGTAAATGCAATTAGATTAACCTAAGAGTTATAATGCTAGGGATTTGTTCAAAATCGTTTAAAAAGGCACTAGGGTAGTGACTTCGCATAGGTGGTCAATTGACGGGGTAACTAGAATCTAAGGCATGTTTGACATATTTGGGGAGTATGAATAACCATTGCATGACTTTACCCTCTACACCTTCTCGGTGGTTTTGAGTGATTTTGCCGCGAATTGACTTTCTCAAGACCAATTGGGTATGCAAATTTGCCACAAGCAACTAGGGTTCAAGTCGGGTATTACGATCTCTCGGTTTAACCCTTTAATTGGGCTATTCATTCTCTTGAGTATGCCCAATTCCTTGTGGACTAATTCTAGAGACTTAGGCTCTCTTTCTCAAGAAGAGCAAAAGTCAAATAAAAAACTAGTATTTGCAACCATAATTTAAACAATTAACATGGAATTTAGCCAAATATCAACACCATAGTCCAATCAAAGCCCTAATAATACAAGGACCCATCAATTACCGCACAACTAGGGTTGAGCCAACAACCCTAGCTTATGGTCTAGCTACTCAATAAATTAAAGAAGAAAACAAGAAATAGATGAAGAACAATTCATATTAATTAATTACTAAGATAAAATGGAATATTCAATGTTTGAAATGAAAGATAAAATTGCCAAAATAGCTAAGAAAAACCGAAGTCACAGCGCCGCTACCAACTAAATCTATCTGCTTTACCTAAAAATGGAAAAGAAGCTATTATACTAAGCTGACAATTCTGTTGACAAAAATGCCCTTGGGCGGTGTCATGCGGACCGCACAATGGACCGCGGTCCGCACTAGGGCTTTGGACTTGACAAAACTGCTCTCTGAACTTGGGTATTGCGGACCGCAGAGAATGGACTGCGGCCGCGAAGGCTTCTGGAGCGGTCCACATTAAATGGACCGCATACCGCATTGGCTTGACACTTGAAAATTGCAACTCTCTGATTCTCCTCACTGCGGACCACAGAGAATGGACTGCGCCGCATTGATCTCAGTGCGGACCGCATAAAATGGTAGTGCGGTCGCACTGCCTCTTTGCCTGGAAATGATGCTCTCTAAATCTCCCAGTGCGGACCGCACAGAATGTAGTGCGACCGCACTGGCCTTGTTTTGCCTGAGCTTTATCTTGTCTTGGTGCTTGTGCAAGTTTCACTCCTTTTGAGCTGATCTTTGACATCTTGTCACTTTGTTGGTAAAACTTGTAATCAAGCACAACTTGTGAGCCTTTTGGGACTATTTTATACGAATTTCCAATCAAAACATAAGCAAGAAGTAGTATAAAATGTATCAAAATTCCTTGTTATCAGTACCTACCAATGCAATCCAAGGTAATGAACAACACAATGCTAATAGTGTCAACAAGGAACAAAAGGGACCATATTTGCCTCAACTAGTTACAACTAATCAGTCATGTCAAGAGGTTCCTTTCACAAACTTTAGTTACTGGCAATTTGCAAGTAGGACGATTATGGAGTGAACAGGTGGAAGAAGAATCTGAAGAAGAAGGTGAATTTCACTCTGAAGATGAGCATGTAGATGCAGAAGATGGTATTCAATCAAGTGGTGAAGATTTAGAATATGTGGTACAGTTTGTTGATGAAGATGATCTTGCTGAGGAAGTACTACCTACAGATGAACATTCTGCAGGTGATAAGGGTGGCACAGTCATGGAATCAAGTGTTAAGAGAGATGGTGAGCTAGGTCCTAAACCTCCAGACAAACCTAAAAGTTCAAATCCACCAGCACAAACTCAAGAAAGTAACCCTAGCCCTAAACAACCTGATGCAACCCTAGCTGCAGTAAACCCTAGGCCTCATTTGATGCCTAAGGACACCAACACAGCTGGAAAGAAGGTAACATATGTATCCCCAGCTCCTATGGATCAAAAGGGAGCTCAAGCAGTAGTCTCTAACCTTGGAAGAATAAGATAACAAAGCAGCAACAAGTGATCCAAGAAGAAGAGAATGATGCAATAAGTGGTAAGGACATGGACGAGGAATCAACTGTCCAGAACTTCATGAATGTGTCACGTCAAGGTGATCTATCCCCCATGCAAATAGAGAAGATGAAATCAATTGGCAAAGGCAAGAAGAGGCAACAAAAAGAAAACACTAGTGTCTCTAGCACTGGAGTGCAAACAGGAAGGACAGTCTCTAAATCCAATGTTTAGCTATGAATGCTATCATTTGGAATATTAGGTCTGTAAAAGCCAAGAAAGCCTTTGAAAGAATTATTACAATACATAGACAACATCAATTTAGATTTGTGGGGCTGATGGAACCAATGCCACAAGCGAGGAAACTGGAAAGATATAGAAGAAGGTTATGCATAAAATATGGGCCTTTGTTGATGATGGTTATGATGTTACCGTTCCTATTGACATGGTTCAATAGCTTACTCTTAAGTCGTTTGACTTTAATTCGCAAAAAGGGATCATACTTACATTAGTGTATGCCAAATGTGATACCATAGAGAGAATAGAATTATGGGATACACTATATGCTTTGGCTAGCGATATGAGATCTCCATGGGTTGTTGGTGGTGATTTCAATGTAATTTGGGATGAGGAGCAGAAATTTGGAGGACTTCCAGTAGCTTTGAATAAAGTAGATGACTTTAGGCATTGTTTCAACACGTGCAACTTACTTGATCTTAGTTTCAAAGGAAGCATTTTTACATGGTGGAATGGTAGAGCTGAGGATGATTGTATCTTTAAAAGGCTAGAAGAGTGTTGTCCAATGAAGAATTCCAACAGTTATTCCCAGGGGTGGAGATCACGCACTTGTCCAAAATTGGATTTGACCACAGCCCCTTGTTAATCAAGTGTGATCTAGATGTTATTCCTGTTAAGAAGCAGTTCAAATTCCTAATCTTTTGGACAGATCATGCGACATTTCAAGATGTAGTGAAGGAAAACTAGCAACTTGATTTTAGTGCTAATCCCTTTATCATATTCAATCACAACTTGAAGATGTTAAAGAAGGCATTATCAGCATGTAGCAAGGCTACTTATGGAGATATTTTCCATATAATTTCTAGCTTAGAAGAGGTGGTAATGGTGCATGAAGCTCAATTTGAACTCAATCCTACTCAGATTAATAAGGAAAGACTTCATAAAGTATAAGCGGAACTTATCACTTGAGGAAGAAATTTGGAAGCAGAAATTAGGTATGACCTGATTTAAAGATGGTGATCGCAATACTAGATTCTTTCATGTTCAAGTGAATGGGAGGAGAAGAAGATTGCAGTTGAAGAGGATTCAAAATGCATAAGGAAACTAGATTGAAAGCAATGAATAAATTGCTGAAGAGGCAGTAAGATTCTTTACTACTCAGTTTCGTGAAGATGTTGTCCCTACTACATTTAGGATCATTGATCATGTTCCTAATATGGTCACTATGGAGCACAACCAACATTTGTTAAGACAACCTACAAAAGAGGAGGTCAAGCACGTTGTGTTTTGGCTAAATGGGGAAAGTGCAGGAGGACCTGATGGCTTCACTGGGAAGTTCTTTCATTGCTGCTGGGAGATCATAGGAGATAATGTGTATGCTATGGTGAGAGACTTTTTCAATAGCCATGAACTACCTAAGTTTATCACTCATACAAACTTAGTATTTTTGCCTAAGAAAAAGGAAGTGGTCACATATTCTGACATGAAACCTATAAGTCTTAGAAACTTTATTAACAAGGTGTTCTTAAGGGTTATCCATGAAATAGTAGTCAACTTGTTGCAAACAATTGTTACTCAGTGTTGACTGATGGCCAGCATTATGGATTTTTCAAATCCACTAGAGGAGATAAACAAGGCGACCCTTTGTTACCTACTCTATTCATTCTAGCTGCTGAGGCATTGTCAAGGGGATTGAATACACTTCACTTGAATGTTTACTTCTGTGGGTTTGGGTTACCAAAATGGAGTCCAAGGATCAATCATCTTGCATATGCAGATGATACCATAATCTTTTCATCCTCAGATGCAACTTCATTACAATTAATCATGGAGGTTTTGAGTGCTTATGAGGCGACTACTGGGCAGTTGATCAGTAAGTCTAAATCAGCAGTCTACATGCATCATTCTACAAGCAGTGGAGTGGTGAATAAGGTTCAAAGGATCATAGGAATAGGTAGGCAGGAGTTCCCCTTCACATACCTTGGTTGTCCTATATTTTATTCAAGAAGGAGAACGGACTGCTATCATGGCCTCATCAACAAAATTCTTGGACAAATTACAATCGTGGAAAGGTAAACTTCTTTCTATTGGTGGTCGAGCAATTTCGACAACACATGTGGTTCAAAGCATGCCAAATACATTTGTTGTCAGTAGTGAACCCTCCCTCATTTATCATTAATAAGTTGAACAGTTTTTCTAGAGTAAAGCAGTAGGTGGTAAAGGAATGCACTGGGCTTCTTGGGATACATTAAGCTTGCCATGTGAAGAAGGAGGGGTAGGGTTTAGATCATTACATGATGTCTCCAAAGTTTTATTTAGTAAACTTTGGTAGAATTTTAGAACTAAACCTACCTGATAGAGCTCTTTCATGTGTCAAAATATTGCAAGAAGTTAAATGCTATGGTAGTAGAATGGAGAAATGGATCACACGTTTGGAGGAAGTTGTTAGAATGTCGAGATAACATTGAGCATCAAATAATATGGCAACCAAGAATGGGCTCCTCACTTTTTTTGTTTGACAATTGGATAGGATTAGGAGCATTGTATTTCATTACTCCACAGGATTTTTATTGTGATGAAGTTATTCATGATGTGTACGATGTGGTAGAGGAAGGAGAATGGGATAAGGACAGGCTTATGGACATTTTACTTCATGATCTTGCACTTCATATCATTGAGAATATTAAGCCTCCAGTAATGCATGATGAATTAGATAGACCTTATTGAATGTTGGAGGCTAGAGGTAACTTCACGGTCAAATATGCTTGGGAATACATTAGGAGGAGAGGAGATCCTAGGATTGCATTTAAAAATATGTGGGTGAAAGGGCTACCTTTTAAAATTGCTTTTTTCATGTGAAAGGTTTGGAAAGCTAGGCTACCACTTGATGATCACTTCACGAGGTGGGGCTATTTATTGCCATCGGGGTGTTGTTGCTGTCGAAATCCAGACGAGGAGACATTAGCTCATGTTTTCTATAGATCATATGCAGCTCACACTGTTTGGTATTACTTTGTCTCAAATGCAGGAATATCAATAGAAGGGCTCTCCTTGCAACAGGCAGTAACTAAATATTGGACTGTCCTGGTTGTGCCAGGATTTAAACCTATATTTCATGCACTGCCCTCCATCATTTTGTGGGAAATCGGGAAGAGGAGGAATAGTTATAAGCATGGGGAAGCGGTTTCAATCAGTAGAGTTATATATCAGGTATCATCTACACCACAAGCCTTAGTCAAAGTGAAGAGGCCAAGTTTGTAGAATGTTCCACACAAATGGCTAGATTTATTGTATATGATGGAGAATTGCACTCCACGTTTGAAGGTGACTAAAGTGTTGTGGAAAGTTCCTACTCAAGGGTGGATATAAGTCAATACGGATGGGGAATCAAGAGGTAACCCGAGCAGGAGTTGGATTGTTTTTGTACAAAGGGATGAAGAAGGAGATGTTGGGTTTGCTATGGGAAAGGAGATACAGGAAGTTACCAATATTGAGGTTGAAACACTTGTTATTCATGAAACTTTTAAATTCTGTATACAATATGGCTACATGCACATTTGGGTGCAAATTGATTCAATGCTGCTGAAAAATGTTATTAAAGGCACATGGATTGCACCTTGGATGGTAGTTGCATATGTGGAGGAAATCAAGGGCATCATGGAGAGGTCTAATATTAGAATATCGCACATCATGAGGAAGGGCAAAACATTGGCTGACTAACTAGCTAATTATGCTCTTGATAGTGGGTACATTGAAGTGCATAGTTTTGATCAATTGGAGATACAAGGCAAAAGGATTATGAATAGTGATAAACAACAATGTCCATTCCTAAGAGTAAGAGTTGCGAGGAGCTAGGAAGTGAGGAGGAGAGGAGTAGTAGGGGGCTGGAGAAGGCTGGAGCCATTAACTTGGTTCACCATGTTCAAGTTCTTAGGGAGGAGGATACGGTGATCTTTTTTTATGCTGACCTTGTGTTCTTTTTTGCAGGAGAAGTTAATGTATTCATGCCTTGCCTTTCAATACAAATTCAAAGGGTGGTATTAGAACCATGTGCTCAATCCCTTAAAGGAGTATTGAAGGCGAGCACAAGCATGAAAGCAAGGAATCAAAGGAAGAAGCTAGGGCTTGATAGTGTTCCTATGGTCTACAAAGGTGAATTTTTTGTGACGCAAACACACAACCCTAGAATTCGAGACTACCCACTGCAAATGGCCAACACCCAAGTTTGGGAGAGAGTGTCATGCACAATGGATCCCATGTACTTGACACTACCTAGAATTATGTTCCTAACATGTGCCATATAGGTTGATTGTAATGATCTACTGGATACATTTGAATCAGTGCGGAGTAGAAGCCCAATGAACTTCATTACTACATTATCTCAAGAGATTTTTCAGGCTAAGGATGCATTGAGACTCAGCTGGAGGAAGCACGAGTGTTTGTTCAAATATTGCATGCCCAGTTTTGCTCAAATTTGTAGCACGCTGGACAAAATGGACAATGTGTGTGAATTGACTATACCTTATGGCATTTCATGCATTCACCCTAGCTCATATACTTAAAGAGGTACATTGGAGAGTCTGGGTTTGGACATGGGAAGTACAGGTACGTAGTCACAAGAGGACAACATATGGGAATACATGATTGATATCAAGGGAAGCAGCGACAAAACATCAATACGCTTGGAAAACTGTGGACTGTCTATTGCTTGAGTTACAACTTAGGAGGATTTTTGGTTGCAAACTGCTCTATGAACTTGGGCTTTGGACATGACAAAACTGCTCTCTGAACTTGGGCATTGCGGACCGCAGAGAATGGACTGCGGCCGCGGAGGCTTCTGGTGCGGTCCGCATTAAATGGACCGCGGACCGCATAGGCTTGACACTTGGAAATTGCAACTCTCTGATTCTCCTCACTGCGGACCGCAGAGAATGGACTGCGGCCGCGTTGATCTCAGTGCGGACCGCACAAAATGGTAGTGCGGCCGCACTGCCTCTTTGCGTGGAAATCATGCTCTCTGAATCTCCCAGTGCGGACCACACAGAATGTAGTGCGGCCGCACTGGCCTTGTTTTGCCTGAGCTTTGTCTTGTCTTGATGCTTGTGCAAGTTTCACTCCTTTTGAGCTAATCTTTGACATCTTGTCACTTTGTTGGTGAAACCTGCAATCAAGCACAACTTGTGAGCCTTTTGGGACTATTTTGTACGAATTTCCAATCAAAACATAAGCAAGAAGGAGTATAAAATGTATCAAAATCCCTAGTTATCAGTACCTACCAATGCAATCCAAGGTAATGAACAACACAATGCTAATAGTGTCAACAAGGAACAAAAGGGACCATATTTTCCTCAACTAGTTACAACTAATCAGTCATGTCAAGAGGTTCCTTTCACAAACTTTAGTTACTGGCAATTTGAAACTAGGACGATTATGGAGTGAACAGGTGGAAGAAGAATCTGAAGAAGAAGGTGAATTTCACTCTGAAGATGAGCATGTAGATGCAGAAGATGGTATTCAATCAAGTGGTGAAGATTTAGAATATGTGGTATAGATTGTTGATGAAGATGATCATGCTGAGGAAGTATTACCTACAGATGAACATTCTGCAGGTGATAAGGGTGGCACAATCATGGAATCAAGTGTTAAGAGAGATGGTGAGCTAGGTCCTAAACCTCCAGACAAACCTAAAAGTTCAAATCCACCAGCACAAACTCAAGAAAGTAACCCTAGCCCTAAACAACCTGATGCAACCCTAGCTACAGTAAACCCTAGGCCTCATTTGATGCCTGAGGACACCAACACAGCTGGAAAGAAGGTAACATATGTATCCCCAGCTCCTATGGATCAAAAAGGAGCTCAAGCAGTAGTCTCTAACCTTGGAAGAATAAGATAACAAAGCAGCAACAAGTGATCCAAGCAGAAGAGAATGCTGCAATAAGTGGAAAGGACATGGACGAGGAATCTACTGTCCAGAACTTCATGAATGTGTCATGTCAAGGTGATCTATCCCCCAGGCAAATAGAGAAGATGAAATCAATTGGCAATGGCAAGAAGAGGCAACAAAAAGAAAACACTAGTGTCTCTAGCACTGGAGTGCAAACAGGAAGGACAGTCTCTAAATCCAATGTTTAGCTATGAATGCTATCAATTGGAATATTAGGTCTGTAAAAGCAAAGAAAGCCTTTGACAGAATTATTACAATACATAGACAGCATCAATTTAGATTTGTGGGGCTGATGGAACCAATGCCACAAGCGAGGAAACTTGAAAGATATAGAAGAAGGTTATGCATAATATGGGCCTTTGTTGATGATGGTTATGATGTTACCGTTCCTATTGACATGGTTCAATAGCTTACTCTTAAGTCGTTTGACTTTAATTCGCAAAAAGGGATCATACTTACATTAGTGCATGCCAAATGTGATACCATAGAGAGAATAGAATTATGGGATACACTATATGCTTTGGCTAGCGATATGAGATCTCCATGGGTTGTTGGTGGTGATTTCAATGTAATTTGGGATGAGGAGGAGAAATTTGGCGGACTTCCAGTAGCTTTGAATAAAGTAGATGACATGTTTCAATACGTGCAACTTACTTGATCTTGGTTTCAAAGGAAGCATTTTTACATGGTGGAATGGTAGAGCTGAGGATGATTGTATCTTTAAAAGGCTGGATTAGAGTGTTGTCCAATGAAGAATTCCAACAGTTATTCCCAGGGGTGGAGATCACGCACTTGTCCAAAATTGGATCTGACCACAACCCCTTATTAACCAAGTGTGATCTAGATGTTATTCCTGTTAAGAAGCAGTTCAAATTCCTAATCTTTTGGACAGATCATGCGACATTTCAAGATGTAGTGAAGGAAAACTAGCAACTTGATTTTAGTGCTAATCCCTTTATCATATTCAATCACAACTTGAAGATGTTAAAGAAGGCATTATCAGCATGTAGCAAGGCTACTTATGGAGATATTTTCCATATAATTTCTAGCTTAGAAGAGGTGGTAATGGTGCATGAAGCTCAATTTGAACTCAATCCTACTCAGATTAATAAGGAAAGACTTCATAAAGTATAAGCGGAACTTATCACTTGAGGAAGAAATTTGGAAGCAGAAATCAGGTATGACCTGATTTAAAGATGGTGATCGCAATACTAGATTCTTCCATGTTCAAGTGAATGGGAGGAGAAGAAGATTGCAGTTGAAGAGGATTCAAAATGCATAAGGAAACTAGATTGAAAGCAATGAATAAATTGCTGAAGAGGCAGTAAGATTCTTTACTACTCAGTTTCGTGAAGATGTTGTCCCTACTACATTTAGGATCATTGATCATGTTCCTAATATGGTCACTATGGAGCACAACCAACATTTGTTAAGACAACCTACAAAAGAGGAGGTCAAGCACGTTGTGTTTTGGCTAAATGGGGAAAGTGCAGGAGGACCTGATGGCTTCACTGGGAAGTTCTTTCATTGCTGCTGGGAGATCATAGGAGATAATGTGTATGCTATGGTGAGAGACTTTTTCAATAGCCATGAACTACCTAAGTTTATCACTCATACAAACTTAGTATTTTTGCCTAAGAAAAAGGAAGTGGTCACATATTCTGACATGAAACCTATAAGTCTTAGAAACTTTATTAACAAGGTGTTCTTAAGGGTTATCCATGAAATAGTAGTCAACTTGTTGCAAACAATTGTTACTCAGTGTTGACTGATGGCCAGCATTATGGATTTTTCAAATCCACTAGAGGAGATAAACAAGGCGACCCTTTGTTACCTACTCTATTCATTCTAGCTGCTGAGGCATTGTCAAGGGGATTGAATACACTTCACTTGAATGTTTACTTCTGTGGGTTTGGGTTACCAAAATGGAGTCCAAGGATCAATCATCTTGCATATGCAGATGATACCATAATCTTTTCATCCTCAGATGCAACTTCATTACAATTAATCATGGAGGTTTTGAGTGCTTATGAGGTGGCTACTGGGCAGTTGATCAGTAAGTCTAAATCAGCAATCTACATGCATCATTCTACAAGCAGTGCAGTGGTGAATAAGGTTCAAAGGATCATAGGAATAGGTAGGCAGGAGTTCCCCTTCACATACCTTGGTTGTCCTATATTTTATTCAAGAAGGAGAACGGACTGCTATCATGGCCTCATCAACAAAATTCTTGGACAAATTACAATTGTGGAAAGGTAAACTTCTTTCTATTGGTGGTCGAGCAATTTCGACAACACATGTGGTTCAAAGCATGCCAAATACATTTGTTGTCAGTAGTGAACCCTCCCTCATTTATCATTAATAAGTTGCACAATTTTTCTAGAGTAAAGCAGTAGGTGGTAAAGGAATGCACTGGGCTTCTTGGGATACATTAAGCTTGCCATGTGAAGAAGGAGGGGTAGGGTTTAGATCATTACATGATGTCTCCAAAGTTTTATTTTGTAAACTTTGGTAGAATTTTAGAACTAAACCTACCTGATAGAGCTCTTTCATGTGTCAAAATATTGCAAGAAGTTAAATGCTATGGTAGTAGAATGGAGAAATGGATCACACGTTTGGAGGAAGTTGTTAGAATGTCGAGATAACATTGAGCATCAAATAATATGGCAACCAAGAATGGGCTCCTCACTTTTTTGGTTTGACAATTGGATAGGATTAGGAGCATTGTATTTCATTACTCCACAGGATTTTTATTGTGATGAAGTTATTCATGATGTGTACGATGTGGTGGAGGAAGGAGAATGGGATGAGGACAGGCTTATGGACATTTTACCTCATGATCTTGCACTTCATATCATTGAGAATATTAAGCCTCCAGTAATGCATGATGAATTAGATAGACCTTATTGGATGTTGGAGGCTAGAGGTAACTTCACGGTCAAATATGCTTGGGAATACACTAGGAGGAGAGGAGATCCTAGGATTGCATTTAAAAATATGTGGGTGAAAGGGCTACCTTTTAAAATTGCTTTTTTCATGTGAAAGGTTTGGAAAGCTAGGCTACCACTTGATGATCACTTCACGAGGTGGGGTTATTTATTGCCATCGAGGTGTTGTTGCTGTCGAAATCCAGACGAGGAGACATTAGCTCATGTTTTCTATAGATCATATGCAGCTCACATTGTTTGGTATTACTTTGTCTCAAATGCAGGAATATCAATAGAAGGGCTCTCCTTGCAACAGGCAGTAACTAAATATTGGACTGTCCAGGTTGTGCCAGGACTTAAACCTATATTTCATGCACTACCCTCCATCATTTTGTGGGAAATCGGGAAGAGGAGGAATAGTTATAAGCATGGGGAAGCGATTTCAATCAGTAGAGTTATATATCAGGTATCATCTACACTACAAGCCTTAGTCAAAGTGAGGAGGCCAAGTTTGCAGAATGTTCCACACATATGGCTAGATTTATTGTATATGATGGAGAATTGCACTCCACGTTTGAAGGTGACTAAAGTGTTGTGGAAAGTTCCTACTCAAGGGTGGATAGAAGTCAATACGGATGGGGAATCAAGAGGTAACCCGAGCAGGAGTTCGATTGTTTTTGTACAAAGGGATGAAGAAGGAGATGTTGGGTTTGTTATGGGAAAGGAGATACAGGAGGTTACCAATATTGAGGTTGAAACACTTGTTATTCATGAAACTTTGAAATTCTGTATACAACATGGCTACATGCACATTTGGGTGCAAATTGATTCAATGCTGCTGAAAAATGTTATTGAAGGCACATGGATTGCACCTTGGACGGTAGTTGCATATGTGGAGGAAATCAAGGGCATCATGGAGAGGTCTAATATTAGAATATCGCACATCATGAGGGAGGGCAACAAATTGGCTGACTAACTAGCTAATTATGCTCTTGATAGTGGGTACATTGAAGTGCATAGTTTTGATCAATTGGAGATACAAGGCAAAAGGATTATGAATAGTGATAAACTACAATGTCCATGCCTAAGAGTAACAGTTGCGAGGAGCTAGGAAGTGAGAAGGAGAGGAGTAGTAGGGGGCTGGAGAAGGCTGGAGCCATTAACTTGGTTCACCATGTTCAAGTTCTTAGGGAGGAGGATATGGTGATCTTTTTTCTGCTAACCTTGTGTTCTTTTTTGCAGGAGAAGTTAATGTACTCATGCCTTTCCTTTCAATACAAATTCAAATGGTTGTATTAGAACCATGTGCTCAATCCCTTAAAAGGAGTATTGAAGGTGAGCACAAGCATGAAAGCAAGGAATCAAAGGAAGAAGCTAGGGCTTGATAGTGTTCCTATGGTCTACAAAGGTGAATTTTTTGTGACGCAAACACACAACCCTAGTATTCGGGACTACCTACTGGAAATGGCAAGCACCCATGTTTGGGAGAGAGTGTCATGCACAATGGATCCCATGTACGTGACACTGCCCAGAATTATGTTCCTAACAGGTGCCATATGGGTTGATTGTAATGACCTACTGGATACATTTGAATCAGTGCGGAGTAGAAGCCCAATGAACTTCATTACTACATTATCTCAAGAGATTTTTCAGGCTAAGGATGCATTGAGACTCAGCTGGAGGAAGCACGAGTGTTTGTTCAAATATTGCATGCCCAGTTTTGCTCAAATTTGTAGCACGCTGGACAAAATGGACAACGTGTGTGAATTGAATATACCTTATGGCATTTCATGCATTCACCCTAGCTCATATACTTAAAGAGGTACATTGGAGAGTCTGGGTTTGGACATGGGAATTACAGGTACGTAGTCACAAGAGGACAACATATGGGAATACACGATTGATATCAAG
The DNA here is from genome assembly GCF_001879085.1 of Nicotiana attenuata. NCBI lineage: Eukaryota > Viridiplantae > Streptophyta > Magnoliopsida > Solanales > Solanaceae > Nicotiana > Nicotiana attenuata. Next base: position 21,357 of record NW_017677503.1, read on the forward strand.
GGAAGCAGTGACAACATCAATACGTTTGGAAGACTGTGGACTGTCTATTGCTTGAGTTACAATTTAGGAGGATTTTTGGTTGCAAATACACATTATGGTCATGGCTAATTGTACTGCCCAGGATTGCTAAAATCTTGGCAGTGATGAAGGATCGTACGTGGAAGAGGACTTACACACTTTGGGTATTATGGCTTCTCAATCAGAATTCAATTACTTGGCTAGTTTTTGTACATCTTGGTTACTACTTTGATAGGTCAATAATTGCTTCATTTCATAGGATAGCATGTGCTACCAAGTTTGAGTCTAGTTGCTCAAATTTGGTATTAGGGATTATGTAATTTTTAAATTTTATGCCCTAGCATTTCTAAGACCTTATGGTACTTTATTTTTGTTTTAAATGTATATAGAAACTAGCCATAGGCACCTTGCCCAGTGGATTGTCAAAACCAAAAAAAAAAAAAAAAAGAAACTCAAGAACTTCTAAAACACAAGCACGCGTCCGATTCCTATCAAATCAACTCGGAATGATGCTAAATTTTGCAGACAAGTTCCAAATAACTAAACGGATCTATTCCAAGTCCCAAAACCAAAATCCGAACCCGATAGCCATAAAGTTAAACTATGGTCAAATTTAAGAATTTTCTAAACTTTCAAATTGCCAACTTTCGACAAAACAAGCCAAGTCAACCTAGGGACCTCCGAATTAAATTGTGAGCATACGCCCAAGTCCAAAATTATAATACGAACCTATCATAGCCATCAAAATACTGCTCCGGGGTCGTTTTCACAAAAGTCAAACCTCGGTCAATTTTTTCAACTTATGCTTCTAAATGAAAAATATTCTTCCAATCAATCCCGGAACACTCGAAAACTGAAACCGACCATACACGCCATTCATAATGCATAATATCAATCCACTCAAGGCCTCGGACCGCTGAACGGAATGCTAAAGCTCAAAATAATCGGTCGGGTCATTACAAATATACTTATAAATAAATAAGATAATAATAAAGGATAGTTTAGGATAGAAGAGGATGAAGGAATGTGATTGGGGCTTTAGGCTAAAAAGTAACTGCGTAGGTTAGGTAGTAAGTAAATGGGTGGGTGTCACGACCCAGAATACCACCAATGATTGTTATGGCACCTAACACGTCGACTAGGTAAAGTAATCACACAATAATTTAGCAAACGACATATATGACGCCATACATAACAAAACGGACTGAGATCTATAGCATAAATAAGTTTAAAGCTGGAACAAACATCCGAAAATAGTAATACAACCCCAGAAGCTAGTGTCAGCAATTATATGAGCTCTAAGAAGGTGACTTTGAGGCTTGCAGATGAACTGACTACACTACCTCAAGTCTCCTGAGCACTTTTGATACTCAATTATGCCTTCGTAGTTCCCATTTAGACTTTGTGGGTTAGTATATTTTATTATGTATTTTACATATTTTTAAGTATTATTTGTGCGATATTTCCTTGAATTAGTAGTTCATGACGTGTTTAAATATCAATTTATTATCTTCATGGCATTTTTTCTAAATTATTATCATGGAGTTTCTGTGCAAATATTTTCATTTTTAAATCATGTCACGATCCTGGTTCGCCCTCCGTAAACCATCGTGACGACACCTAGTGTCTACGACTAGGTAAGCCTAATTTGCGGAAGGAAATCAAATTTGCGGAAGTAAAATAATTTAAAACAGGAATAAAGAAATAAGCATCGTTTAAATGTGCCGCTCGGCATACACAATATTTAACTCTAAAAAACCAACACATAAATCCAAGACCCGGAAACCCATTAATCACAAGCTAAGAAATACTACATAGTTCTAACTCCAGAATGTCTAACAAGAACTGAAATACAGAAGGGGCTAATACTAAACAACAAGAATAGAAAGAGACTCATCGGTCTATGGACGTGGCAGATATACCTCGAAGTCGCTATAGCAGTCGCCTCGTGTCAGGGGTGATAGGACTGAGTCAAAGTACCTGGATCTGCACATGAAAAACAAGCGCAGAAAGGGAATGAGTACACCACAGTGGTATTCAGTAAGTGCCAAGCCTAACCTCGGTTGGGTAGTGACGAGGAAGGTCAGGGCCCTACTGAGGCTAAATAGAATATAAAAATTCAACAGCGTAAATAAGAACAGTATAAATAAGTGCAGCAGTGAAAGTATCATAGGACATAGAGAATAACGACAACTGAAACAGAAACAAGAATCACAGCAAAACCAGTACAGCTCAATGCAGAAGTAACAGTCGGGGGATCTCCCAGGATACCGTCCTGTAGTCCCCAAATATAAGTATCCAGTGGATCTCCCGGGTGCAGTCCCGTAGTCCAACTCATGAATGCGCGAGGATCTACCGGAATACCACATCCGTAGTCCCAAATATAATACTCAGTATTGGGGAATCTACCGGGTGCAATCCCTAGTTCCAATGTGAAAGTGCAGGGGGATCTCCCGGAATGCAATTCCGTAGTCCCAAAGTAAACATACAGGGGAGCTCCCGGGATACCGTCCCGTAGTGCCAAAGTAAATACACAGCAGCAACAAGAACTCAATTCAATCAATTCATACCAAAGTAAAGCAGATAATTCTAACCTAGCATGCTTCACGTAATACAATTAAGGCAGTTAAAGCAATTAGAGCAATTTAGTCAATTAGACATGATTCTCTAGAAACAACAGGCTTAATTTCCAAATAGCGTAAGCAAGAAAAAGGAATAACACAATTTAAGGTTATTTTTATGAAAAACCGGATTTCCAACAATTAGCACAAGTACAAACTCGTCACCTCACGTACAAGGCATTTCAATTATCACAATATAAATCCTAAGGGGAAAGGTCCCCCCACACAAGGTTAGACAAGCCACTTACCTCGAACCGGCTCAATTGTCAACCCGAAACCACGTTCTTGCCACGAGTATTCGACTCCAAATGGCCCACATCTATTCAATTTAATTTTATAATGTAAATAAGACTTCAAGTAACTAATTCTAAAATTAAATTCTAAGATAATACGCGAAATTAGGAAAAATAATAAAAATGCCCCTCGGTCCCACGTCTCGGAATCGGGTGAAATTTTATATTTCCAGAATCCTCACACTCTCATGAGTTTATGCATACCAAAATTATCAAAATCGGACCTCAAATGGTTCCTCAAATCATCACTCAAAAGTCTCCAATTAGTCAAGCCCTAACCCCACAATTACCACTGTATTCCTTAATTTTTCATGCTTAAATTGATAAAAATCATTCCAATAACAAGCTTAGGGACCAAAGACCTTACCCCAATGAACTCCTCTGAAAATCCCTCTTGAAAAGTGCTTCCCAAGCTTCTTCCCATTTGAAAAAGATGAAAAATGGCTAAATTTCGCGAAGGCCAGGACTTATATGTTCTGCCCAGCGATTACTGCATCTGCGGCCTTGGGACCGCTTCTGCGGTCCCGCATAGCAAAACCTGGTCGCATCTGCGACATTTCATTAAAGGAGGACTTTCCGCACCTGCGACTACATCACTGCAGATGCGGTGCCGCTTCTGCGGTTACCTAACCGCATCTGCGGTCGACTCCCTTTTGCCTCAAGACCCCTTCTACGACCACTGAGCCGTTTCTACGTCGCCGCACCTAAGAAACCCAAACCGCAGGTGCGGTTATGACAGAACCAGCAGCTGAAGCTGCAATTAAACTCCAAATTTCCTCCGCCAACCACCCGAAATCATCCCAAGGCCCCCGAGACCTCAACCAAAGGCACCAACAAGTCTAATACCACTGTCCTAACTTGTACCAATCCTTAAAACACCTAAAACAACATCGAAACCTCAAATTAACCATGGATTCAAGCCTAAGAACTCCAAATTTCTCAAAATATGCTTTCGATCAAAAAGTCTATCAAACCTCGTCCGAATGACCTGAAATTTTGCACACACGTCACATTCAACACTACAGAGCTACTCCAATTTCCAGAATTCTATTTCGACCCTCGGATCAATATCTCACTATCAAACCGGAGACTTCAGAAATCCATCTTTCGGCATTTCAAGCCTAAATTAGCTACGGACCTCCAAAACACAATCTGAACACGCCCCTAAGCCCGAAATCACCCAACGGAACTAACGGAACCATCGGATTACCATTCCGAGGCCGTCTTCACACTGTTCCGACTACGGTCAAATTTCCAAGACTTAAGCTCTCATTTAGGGACTAAGTGTCCCAAAACTCTCCGAAATTCAAAACCGAACATCCCGGCAATTCAAAAATAGCAGAAATAATCACGGGAAAAGCAGAAATAGGGGATCGGGGGCGTATATTCTAAAAATGACCGGCCGGGTCGTTACATCCTCCCACACTTAAACATTCGTTCGTCCTCGAACGAGCACAAAGACATACCTGAAGTAGTGAAATGATGAGGGTAACGACTGCGCATATCCTGCTCGGTCTCCCAGGTCGCCTCCTCGACCGGCTGACCCTGCCACTGAACCTTCAATGATGCAATGTTCTTTGACCTCAGCTTCCTATTCTGCCTGACCAATATTGCCACTGGCTCCTCAACATAAGATATATCCCTTTCCAATGGACTGAGCTGAAATCCAACACGTGCAACGGATCACCATGATATCTCCGGAGCATCGAAACATGAAATACCGGATGAACTCCTGCCAAGCTGGGAGGTAAGGCAAGCTCGTAAGCAACCTCCCCAACACGCCTCAATATCTCAAAAGGGCCAATAAACCTCGGACTCAACTTCCCCTTCTTCTCAAATCTCATAACGCCCTTCATAGGCGAAACCCGAAGCAGAACCCGCTCTCCAACCATGTAGGAAACATCACGAACCTTCCGGTGCGTGTAACTCTTCTGCCTGGACTGGGCTGTACGGAGTCTATCTTGAATCACCTTGACTCTCTCCAAAAGCATCCTGAACCAAGTCTGTGCCCAATAATGTAGCCTCACCTGGCTCGAACCAACCCACCGGAGTTATACATCGCCTACCATATAAAGCCTCGTACGGTGCCATCTGAATGCTGGACTAATAGCTGTTGTTGTAGGCAAACTCCGCCAATGGCAAGAACTGATCCCAAGAGCCCCCAAACTCAATCACACACGCACGGAGCATATCCTCATGAATCTGAATAGTGCGCTCGGACTGTCCGTCCGTCTGAGGGTGAAATGCTGTGCTCAACTCCACCCGAGTACCTAACTCCTGCTGTACGGCTCTCCAGAATCGCGATGTGAACTGAGTACCTCTGTCTGAAATGATGGAAACTTGAATACCATGCATACGAACAATCTTCCGGATATAAATCTCCGCCAACTGCTCCGAAGAATATGTGGTACACACAGGGATAAAATGCGCGGACTTGGTCAGCCAATCCACAATAACCCAAATGGCATCGAACTTATTCAAAGTCCGTGGGAGCCCAGATACGAAGTCCATGGTGATCCGCTCCCACTTCCACTCCGGAATCTCTATCTGCTGAAGCAATCCACCTGGTCTCCGGTGCTCATACTTCACCTGCTGACAATTAAGGCACCGAGCTACAAACCCAACCATATCTTTCTTCATCCGCCTCCACCAGTAGTGCTGCCTCAAATCTTGATACATCTTCGCGGCACCCGGATGAATGGAATACCGCGAACTATGGGCCTCCTCTAGAATCAACTCCCGAAGCCCATCAACATTGGGTGCACAAACTCGACCCTGCATCCTCAATACTCCGTTATCACCAATAGTCACATCTCGAGCATCGCCATGCAACACTTTGTCCTTGAGGACAAGCAAATGAGGGTCATCAAACTGACGCTCTCGGATACAATCAAACAAGGAAGACCGAGAGACCACGCAAGCTAGAACCTGATTGGGCTCCAAAAGATCCAATCTCACAAACTGGCTGGCTAAGGCCTGAACATCCATAACCATAGGCCTCTCTACTGCTGGTAAATAAGCCAAACTCCCCAAACTCTCTTCCCGGTGGCTCAAAGCATCGGCCACCACATTGGCCTTGCCCTGGTGATACAAGATAGTGATGTCATAATCCTTGTTGATACCTAATTTTTCCCTGTATATTTTTAATATGCAAAATACTTTCAAAATAGCATATTTACGCATATATAAGCATGTCCAAATGTTTTATTATTTTTCCTTAATTTTTAAAGATTTTTAAACCAATTTATTCCCCTATTTTTATTCATAAAAAAACCCAATAATAATTCCCAAAATTATCATTTTGGTAATTCGTTTATTGGATTCACATATTTATAATAAAATATAGCTAATATATTTTTTGCATATTTTTACGAATTTATTTAGTATTTTTAAAACTAAATTGCATATAATTGCAATATTAGCCCCTTTTAAGATTTAATTGCGTTTATATTTATAAAAATTAAGTCCAGTATTTTTAAATTGATAATTATATGTTATTAATCATTTTAGTGCCTTTAATTTACTTCCAGAAATTATTTATTATTTTTTATAAAATAAATGAGGGAAAAATGGCTATTTAAATGATAGCCCATTTGCATTTCAATTTTAGCCGGATTTGGACCTCTAATTAAACCCAATTCCTAAACCCAATTACCCAACCCAATTACCTAATCTACCCGACCCACGACCCTTCTAAACAACCCACCCGGATTCCCCATTCAATCCAGGCCGTTGATCAAAATGATCAACGACCACCTTTTAATCTTTCATTTTTTAATTTCCCTTACCCCCAAACCCTAGTCATTTTGCATCCCTAGCCGCCTTTGAAACCCCCCTTTCTCTCAATTCTCTCTCAAAGCTTCTCAAACCCTAGCCGCCTCCCTCCACTTACACCCTAAAATCACCGGAATCCATGGCTTCCAAGGCCATTGAAGTCCTATACCGGCCTCCCATAACTCCTATGTGCCTGGTTACTGCGGTTTCAAGGCCTGACCATGAGGAAGCTTGGCCCAGACTTTGTTTGATTCGAGTATGGCCGTCTCCGACCTTGCTCCGGCCAGCCATGGTCATTCGAGCCTGATCTCGACTTCTCCAGCTCAGATCAATGACTTTCCAAGCCTTTCTCATCACCTGGGTTCTTCTGAAACCCTAACCCTTCGAGGTTTTTCCGATTCTTTTAGATCCGTTGTATATCAGTGTTTTCTCTAAGCTTTTAAACATTTTCTCAAAGTTCTTTCAAAACTATACCTTCAGAGCCTTCATCTTTTTCCGATTTAGGGTTTCGTTAAGTTATCCTTTAAAGTTTCTCTAATCTTTAGCATGTTCTACTGTGTTTCGCATATGTGTCTTTTACTGTGTTTCTTATAAGTTCCTTCTACTGTATTTCCTATGTTTTTCTTCTACTGTATTTCTTATGTGTTCTTCTACTGTGTTTCTTGTGATTGTTCTTCTACTGGAAAATGCATGTTAAAAGTCCCAGTTCCTTTCTGAGATTGCTGAACTTATTTCGTTAGTATTTTCGCCTTGATTATTTGTCTTTTCATCTCTACACTTGATTGATGGCAAAACCCTAAAATTTGGGGTTTCATCCGAGTATTGAGACTATTCGCTATGTGATTTGCTTGTTCTTCATCTTTAAACTTGTTTGATTTCAAAACCCTAACTTCTTTGGACCTATTCGAGTTTCTGAAGATTGTTTCATCTACTGCTCGACTGAGTTTCGAAATCTTTGTTTCAACCTTTGTTTCTTTATATGATTCTGATTTCCTGCTAAACTCTTATAGGGTCTTTCTACTGGACCCTCTGCATGCTATTTGATANTCAACACACATATGGCTGTCATTGGACTCGTCATAGATTCAACTGAACTATTAGGGTTAATAACACTTTGGTCCCTTCAATTATTAATAAATTCTTTTTAGACCCTTGTGATATGTGATCGAGCATATTTAACCTTCAATCAATTGAAATGTGTTATTTTGTTCTCTTTGCTTGTGAATATTCAAAATTTTACCATAATTATTAATTTTTTAGCACTTAACTACCTATTTATTTTATGCATGTACTGTTGTTCATATTTGAGGTAATGTAGTTCTAAATAGTCATATAATATATTTCTTCACAAAGGTACTAAAACATACATTTTAATGAATTAAATATTAAACATACTTAGTCAAATACCAGTATTTTTAAATTGATAATTATATGTTATTAATCATTTTAGTGCCTTTAATTTACTTCCAGAAATTATTTATTATTTTTTATAAAATAAATGAGGGAAAATGGCTATTTAAGTGATAGCCCATTTGCATTTCAATTCTAGCCGGATTTGGACCTCTAATTAAACCCAATTCCTAAACCCAATTACCTAATCTACCCGACCCACGACCCTTCTAAACAACCCACCCGGATTCCCCATTCAATCCAGGCCGTTGATCAAAATGATCAACGACCACCTTTTAATCTTTCATTTTTTAATTTCCCCTTACCCCCAAACCCTAGTCATTTTGCATCCCCAGCCGCCTTTGAAACCCCCCTTTCTCTCAATTCTCTCTCAAAGCTTCTCAAACC